>NC_027750.1:23047651-23092315 GCF_000695525.1 Brassica oleracea var. oleracea | reverse complement strand
TTTTACATCGAAATGTTTACGAGTGATTTACAACGAAAGTATTTACGTGTGCTTTACATCGAAATCATTACGTGGGCTTTACAACGAAATCTTACGTGTCGTTTACGACGAATTCTTTCCCTCGGCTTTACGAGGAATATATTTCGTCGTAAACGTAACGAGTCGTTTACGACGAAACCTCCGTTATGACGGACGGTTAACAACGAAACGTCTTTCGAGGTTAATTCGTCGTAACACCCCGTTTACGACGAATTTACAACGAATACTGCCCTAGTAAAAAATATGTTTTCTTGTAGTGAATCTCTTTCCTCCTGCCTCACCAATCTACCAAAAGAGATCGCCGACTTCTGCACATTAATGGCTTGACCCGTGGCTTTTCCATAGGTCCGCAAGACAACATGAAGGACCCACGCTTGCGGCTCCGACGCCTTGCACATTAAGAGGCTGTCGTCGGCAAATAGGAAATGATGGATAGATGGACCATGCTCTGAAAACTTTACACCACAAAGCTGCTGGTACTTTTCTGCCTTGTTTAACATATGAGTTAACCCTTCCGGGCACAACACAAAAAGGAACGGAGATAGAGGGTCACCCTGGCGAATTCCTCGTTGCGGTTTTATGAGGCCAAATGGTTGATCATTAATCAACACCGCAAAAGACACCGAGGACACACATGCCAAAACAAGACCAACCCACTTCTAATCAAATCCTAGAGCTTCCAGCAGTCTCCTCAAATAACTCCATTCAATCCTATCGTAGGCCTTTGACATATCCGTTTTTACCACCATAAACTCCTTTTCCACCTCACGATAATAGCGTAAAGCATGAACCGCCTCATGAGCAATCCCAATGTTATCTGTGATGAGTCTCTCGGCTACAAAAGCCGACTGATTGACCGAAATAATATCAGGCAGCAAAGGTTGCAATCTGCGCACCATTATCTTCGAGATAGTCTTATAGAGGACCGAGCACAGGCTGATTGGTCGTAAGTCACTCATCAACTCAGGATCCTGAACTTTAGGCAGTAAACAAATGTGGGTAAAGTTCCAATCATCCGGCATTACCCCAGTGTTGAAGAACTTCTGCTGTTACTTGTGGACCCACAATGTCCCAGTATTGGTGAAAGAACAGCCCAGTCATGCCATCAGGTCCAGGCGCACTAGAAGCTTTGATACTAAACACGGCATCTCTGATTTCTTCACGAGTAACATCAGCCACCAATCTTTCATTCATAGCAGCCGTGACACGAGGGTCCATGTCTTGAAATATCAGCTGGAAACTTGATGGGTTCGAAGATTTGAACAAAACAGAGAAGTAATCCACAGCAACTTGAGCTTTTGCTGCCTCCGACCATTGCTCAATCCCATTGATATCCTTAATCTTGCTTAAGAGTTTCCTTTAGCGATCAGATTTCACTGAGTCGTGGAAGAATTTAGAATTCCTATCACCATGACGTAGCCACCGTTCTCGACTTCTCTGCTGCTTGAAAATTTCCTCCTCTCTATAGGCCTTGTATAATTCTTTCTTGATCTCCCTGATAGCATGGAAGCAAGGGTAGTTCCTAGACTCAAACCATTCCAGACGGTGTTAAAGTAAGTGGATCCTGTCTCTTGCATTAAATACCCTCGATTTCTTCCAACGACTCAGAACACCTCTGCAGTCTCTTAATCTTTTAGACACATTCCGGTTCCCAGCACCAGCACTTCCTGCACTCCAAGTCTCAAGGATTTTCTTTTTAACCATGGGTTGAAAAAGAAAATTTTTATCGAACCTGAACTGACCCTTGAAAGCTACTTGAGAGGACTGGAGATTCAACAGGACCGGCCTGTGATCAGAACCCCGCTTGTCTAGGAATTTCTGATTGGATCCAGGAAACAGTCGCAGCCATTCCTTGTTCCCAAACGCTCTATCCAAACAGCATTGGATCCATTTTTTCCATCTCTGCCCCGACCAAGTGAACCTGTCTCCAGAAGACTCCAATTCCTCCATGCCACACGCTGAGAGCATATCCCCGAAAGGCTGAAAAGACTCTTCAGCTCTACCAGGCCCACCCAATTTCTCATTATTATTCAGAATTTCATTGAAATCACCAACCAAACACCATTGCTCTTTCCTACCAACTCCAATCCTGCTCAGCCTCTCCCAAACAATACTTTTGCTTTCATGAGCAGGCTCACCATATATACACGAGAGAAAAAAAACTAAATTCCCCAAACTGAACCTGCATCTTATCCGCATACTTAATATCCAATTTGATGGTGCTATTCCAAAATAGAACCAAGCCACCACTCAAACCTCTAGGATTCACCGTGAAAACTCTGTCATAACCCAACCACTCCTGCAAATCAACCAAAACATCTCTACAATTTTTTGTCTCCATTAAGAACATTATCTCCGGAAAGTAAAGTCGCCTGAACTCCCGAAGACGTTGAACGGTCAGATCTTGAGTACGCCCCAAGCCCCGACAGTTCCAACTCAGTATGCTCATTAAAGATTGGACAATCCCTCACTTGGGACTACCTTTAGGGATTTGGACCTCGCCGAGATTAGAAGTTCCCCTTCTTCAATCTCTACCTTTCTCTTCACTCCTCCTACGATTAGTTTACCAGCCTCTTTGCTTGTAGAAGCCGATCCTTCAATGAAAGGCTCCCCAATAGTTCTCAGTTTCCTTTTGGATTTTGTAGGGCGTCTTCTTTGGTAAACCTTCTTTTTGGTCCCGGAAGAAGCACAAGGTTCCAAGAAACCCGTGCTAAACACCGTTGAACCAGACGAAAGTGCCCTAGCATTAAAGCCAAAATTAGCATCTTCACTCTCAGTAAGGGCCGTTGGCTTCGGTCCTAACCTCATCGCCATTCCCGCACCAATGGCCGAAGCCATCAGTTTTTCAGATGCAGGAACTCCAGCGCTACTTCTGAGCCGCTTCACGTTCTCTTCATAGTTGAAAACGATCCCCTTCCCTTTGTTCACGTCATACGAGATGATAGGAGGTGCTTCCAGTCTAAGGACCATCCTCTGCAACATAGGATCTTGTTCCACTTTAGCTACAGACTTCCTAACTCTGTCTTCCCTTATGAACTTGTCTTCTTCTGAAGCCAAAAGCAAGTACTGCCTCATTTCATCCATCACTTCCTTCGCGATCTTAGGCCTACCAGTAAGAGAATTAATCCCCACCTGATCTTCCCTGAGCACACCATAGAGGGGATCATTTTCATTAAGAACTGACTTCTTCTTCTCCAGCTCTTTAGCAACCACTTGACGACGCGCTATAGCCTCATCTTGTTTCTTCCTTACCATGAGAGGACAAATTTTTGCTCGTGATTTAATCTCTGACAAGTAAAGCAGCGCTTCTGAATTCTTTCATAATCAAAGTGAATTGACCACGACTTGCCTCCTTTAGTAGTCACCACCTTTGCCATTCTAAGAGGCTTAGCTACATTGAACCTGACCTGTAGCCTGATAAATGGTTGAGTCTGAGGTTTCGAGGGATCAAAAACAATCTCTTTAACTTCACCCACAAGTTCACCCAGAGCCCTAATGGCTTCCTCCGTGTAGTAGCTTGTTGGTATCTTGCTTATTCGCACCCAAAGCAGAATGAACTGCAGATAGTCATCTGGGGGTTCTTCAACCCACCTTTCGATCACAATGACCCATTCATTGAAGGTATGGACCCCTTTCTCCAGAACCTCCACCAAATCATGCTCAAAGTCAAAGAAAAATTGAAAACGCTCTTGCGAGAGAGCCACACCACGACATTTTCCTTCCTTTTGCCATTTTCCAGGCATCCTCCAGATAAGAGAAGACATTTTTTGACATTCAGGGTTAAGAACTCTCCCCACAATGCTTAGCAGATTCTTTTCGTTTGAACAGAAGCCCGGAAGATCCGGCACCTCAAAAGGCTCATCTTCTTCATCCAAAGAAAGAGCCATTAAAGCTCTATCCATAGCAACAGACATCTTATAGTTACTTGCAACCAACCAACCAGACGACTTAAAGGCGAAACAAACACCAGAACTCTGAAATTGAATGACAACACTACATTTATCTTACCTCTCAAATAACCAAAAATGTGATTTTTAAAATGATTAAACCAAAAACTCACTGTTGTGAACCATTATGAAGATTATGTTGGTTTACTTCGTGGTTCACCGGTTTCCAAAGGAGACCGGAGACCAGAGCCAGAGGCTATTGTCATTTGACCAATGCACGAACCCAACACCTCATCAAATCATCAGGTACTATATTCCTTATATTTCTCTGCTTACATTCACAACTCTTTTACTCACCGTCTTCTCCATGACTCCGTGTATTGGTTTGTGAAATTTAATAGAGATGACGAATGAGAGTTTTGGATCAAGTATCAGGGGGTTAGACTAGATTATATATATACTAGTGGTTCATGTACAACATTTTGGATAATCTCAACATTTACATCTTATAACTTAACCGTCGTTTTGTTATACATTTATCCTTATTTGAATGTTTCAGAAGAAATTTGTTAAATAAATCACTTTTTTAGGAGGTAGTTGTAAAATTTAAAACCCGAAAGAGTTTCAAGTTTTTGGATTCACATATCCTATCTATTTCACAAAGGAGAATAATTCAATTATTAATCTCAATTCTCAGATTACCATTTTATACCTGAAAAATATTTTAAAATAAAACATTTATTTTTTTAATTATTATACAAATACGATGTCTTTATTTCTTAATGCAATACAGTATGCTCAGCTCATATGCAAAAATATTAAGATTTTAATTTTTAAGTTTGACTGTCCCCTCTAAAAAGAACAATTTCATAATAGGAAAAACGAAAATTTCATGTGGTCTGAGTTTGATACACATTGGTTCGAGCCACCAGGAGCCACCTCCAATAAATGAACACGTCTCAGATTTGAAGCTATGTAAATGAACAACTCATGAGACATGAAGAATCATTTAAAGAAATATCTCCCAGAGACCACAAACAGAGGAGGAAAAAGATGTGGTGCTCAAAAAGAAGACTGATAAATGAAACCATTGGTTTTATTTCCCATTAATTTATTTCATTATGTGATTAGCATTTATCATAAAATATAAACTACATTTCACAAGGCAAGTTAGTTATCAAGTCAAGTAACAGAAACAAATATTTTATCAATTCATAACAAAAGAACTCAAAACCGTTGTTCATAATCAAACCGTATTTCACATTCAGTCACAAACAGAAGACATGAAAACTGAAATTCTAACGTTTTGTAGCAAACAGAGGTTTCTCAGAGGTGTTGCGCCAGATCTTCACCACTCATCTCTTCCAGCTTTGCGATGATATCTTGAGACAAAGACTTGACAGGAAGATCAACGTCTTCTAGTAGTTCACCTAAGAAAGGAATAGTCTCAGCTAGCAACACAAGATACTCTTCTTTCAGATTATCCATCAACTGTTTCACACTCCTCAAACTCAACATCCTCGCACGCAACTTCTCACTCCTTGTTTGCATTAGCACCTGAACCAAAAATATATGATTTTTAAGACGTTTGAAATGAAAACTGTGTTCTGACCATTGTGTAGAACGTCTAAAGTAAAGTTGAGATTGATTTACCTCGTGGTTCAACGGTTTCCAGAGAAGATCAGAGCCAGATGCCACACCCATCTGACCAATACATAAAACCACCAACTCATCAACCTCTTCTACAGATGGTAGACGTGGATGCTCCTTTAAATCAGATGGCGGTTCAACAACAAGCTGAGATACTATAGGCTTCAGTAGCACCTGTGGAGAAGAATACAGTTTGTATCAAAAATATCTAACACTCCAATAAAAAATGATATAGACATTTGATCTAAGATGACATGAAAGGTAATGAGATAAGTGACCTGAAAGTTATTTGCGTCGAGGAACTTCAAGCTTCCAGTATCATGCAAAAAGCAGTTCTTTAGAGAAGAAAGCACCAACGCCCTAAGATGCCAGCTTTTTGGTGGTATAGCACCATCTGATTCTTGAAGTTTGGCTTTCTTTTTCTTCCTTGTTGATACTGATGCTCCAGCACTAGTGAGATGCGATACAATACTATCAAGCATGAACTTGAAGTAAGGTACAAAGATCGACCTGCATTCCACAACAAGAAAACTTCAAGTTAGTTTCCCAATATTCAAGAAGCTTATGGAAATGGGATCACAGCTTCTTGTTTACTCACATGTGACTCTCACAGAGCCTATTCACTAGACCATAGAAAGAGATGGATCTGTCCACGCTCTTGTTCTCATTCCCAGATCCATCTACAATATCTGACTCTGCCCAATCAATACTTCTGATAGAGAGGGGTTTGAACTCAGACTCAGTTAGCTTCTTTGTGAGTGTAACCGTCGCATTGATTACACTTCTCTCCGCATCATCAACGTTCTGAATCGTTGCTGGACTTTGGCGTCGGATATCTAGGGCAACTAAGCATTGGTCGAAAATCTTTGCATGGTTGCAAACAATAGATGCTCTATCCATTTTTGCAACCAGGTTTTCTAGCATGTCAAAAGCAATCACCAAACTTGCATCGCCACAAGTAACAGCTTCATCGTATATTCGTAGAAGAGGTTGCAGAGTGAGGCGAACCTGGAAGAAAGGGTAATTATTATTAAGATCACTACTACAAGCAAAAAAAAAAGATTCATATAACTATGTGAAGAACTCACTGGTATTTTTTCAGTAAGGAGTCTCCTTATGGCATTGGCTTTGGACTTGAGGTTCTTGTCAAAGTCAGAGACATATTCAGGATGCAGAACCATGAGTCTGATGATATCCCCAAGATGAGGATTCAGGAAACCTCCAAGTTTATCAATCACAGCTTCCAAAGTGACTAGAACAGACAGCATCACCAACTGTTCGTCGGCTGTGGCGTTTCCAATTGATGCGGATGACACTTCCCGCGATTGTTGTACCAAATTTTTCATTATGCGTGGAAGTTCAACGAGCGCCTTTGGTCCAAGAACATTGATCAATGCACCAGTAGTACGAAGACAGCTTGAAGAAACTCCCAGATTCTTTGAGCTGATGCCATCTGCAACAGATGAAAGACACTTGCTGAAGATCGGATGACCAGAGGGAAGCCTGCTAGCCAAAACTTCCAGTGTAGAAATGGCAGCTCGCTTAGCTGGAACACCAGACTCGTCATCTGTCTCAACAATTACATTGACGATTTCCTCGCACATCTTCCCGAAAGCTTCAACAGCAGCCTCATCCAGGTTCAACCAAGGATTTCCTCTTTTCTGATTGGGGAGCCTCCTCTTTTGTTTCAGTTTAGAAGAAGAGGAGTCCTTGGCTCTTGCACTTATAAGCCCAAGTACCTGCATTCACAAAAAATAGCATACCAAAGAAAGCCATTAAAGTAAGGTAATCAAGTCTCAAAATAAATAAAAAATTATAAGCGGTTATATTGTATACCTTTCTCGTCCCATTACGATCTGACTGCTGCTGAAGCAAGCTAGTAACGACTCTGAAATATATGGACAGATCCATAACTCCCGTAACAGTCATCAAGATATCATGTACACGCATTCTGATTTCCTTTCTAACTAGAGAAGTCACATCTTTCTCCTTTGTGGAATCAACAGCTTGCAGGAGAAGTATACAACCCTTCATAAGCTCCTGTAGTTTTTGCTGAACATTTAACAAAATGCGCTAACCTAAAATGGACATTTAAGAAAGCACACAAACAGCGATACAAAGTAATAAACAGAAGTTTAGAAATAAAAATTTGAATGACAAATGTTAACCTGAATGCCAACCGAAACATTATTTCTTGGTTCAAGTGACACTGCAAATGCAAATTCTGGGTCTTGCAATTTCTGGAATATAAATTCTAGGACAAGTCGCATCTGAAAAAAACATTCTTTACTAGAACTGTCTTTGCTGATAGTCTGAAGAAGCATGACCAGGGAAGAGAGCCATGTTGAAGAAGTATATTGTTCGCATATTTCCACGGCAAAAGCATACTCCCATTCCCTCTTAACATCAAATAAGAAACTTTCTGAAGTCTGGACTTTACCAAGCCAAGCTGAGTCTTTCCTTGAAATCAGGGACTGGAACAAGAGGACAAGTAAAGAAGGCAAGCCATTTTGTTCACCAATAACTCTGCATTAATAAAGGATCTTCACTAATATTTTCAGAGAAAACCCACAAAAGCCTCAATCAATTTTATTTATCTACACATTACCTCACCAGGTACGCTACAATGGAGCGCCTTCTATGCTCAACAATATCAGGCAACACTTTAACAAAAATCTGAAAAATAAAATTAGTATTGATATATTAATCCACAACTGATTTACTTTATAAGGAAAAAAAAAAGAAACATCACGAAAACATTACCTCCAGCAACTTCTCCTCACTCTTAGTCTTAGACAGCCAAAATGGAATAACTGATGATATAAACTCCTCAAAGATCGACTTCGAATGGCTATCAATCTACAAATAAAATAAAGAATCAGGTGTCTGAAGAGTCTGGAGTACCAAGAAAAATCAAGTGATCTGAAGGGTCTAAGGGGGAAAATGAAATTGATACAAGAGTAAGAAGGTTATGGACTACCACACCTGTGTCACCGTTGATTCGCCAACAAGCGTAAGTATGCTGATAATATGGTCCAGAACTCTATCTGGAACAATTTTAACTATTGATGTGAAGAGGGAGAAGATATAGTTCCGTGTGACTCCATCATTTGAGGAATGGGTAAACTCAACCAGCATTTTGACATCGATTTCACTTGTTATGTCAGTCTGTTATCAGAGGTAAATTAAGAGAAGAAACGAGAAAAAAAATACCGTTAATCAACCCCATAAATAACTCTAAAGCATACCTTCAAAGGATTCATATCTGGAGAATCAAAAATATCTTTCAAGAGTAAGAGCACTGTCTGTTGGATGGAAGAAATAGATGCCTGAGTTATTTCACGGACATTCTGAGGAGGTTGGACGGAGGTTTCTTCGGCCGACGAAGCAATATTCACCCATTCATTAGACATACATCGTCCTAGGAGCTTAAACAAAGGCCCTACAAGAGACTCCCTAAGCAAGAATAAGATATAAGAAAATTAGATGGGCGATAAATCGTCTCCAATTGCCAAAATTTACAAAGACAGGCAAATATAAGCATATATAAATTCAAGAGACCTGTGAATTAGATCTTTCTTTAGAAGCAGCATGTCAAGTAATGAGGCAATGAAAGACAGAGCCTTTTCTCCTCTTAGAATTTCCCCACCATTTACGTCCTCTTCTAGGCAGGACTGTGAATTTTTCTTCTGTTTCTTCTTCTTGCTCAAAGAATCAATAGCAAGACTATCCTCCTGAGTGATATGATCGAGTGTATGGACCACCGTTGAACATGAAATCTGCAACAGCATTGAAGATATCATGTAATTAAAGTAAAATACAGCCAATAGAAACTGTTTGGCAAGAAAAAAAATCTTTTTATCAAGGTTTTTGTAAAACTGAAAATGATAGTTTACATACTGTATGAGAAAAGACAGTGAAAAAAGGACAGAAATGAAGAATACGAGAAATAAGTTGAAAGTGAACATACCTTCAGGCGTAAGACAGCTTCTTTAGCAGCATTTTGTATCCTGCCATTTGTACTTCGTAACATAGACACTAGCTTGTTGAAGAAACGAATCTGATCAAGAAAGAACAATCAAGAGAGTTTGAAAAAATATTGATTATGTACATATACATATGAAATAGAAGGATAGTTACTATGCCATTAAACTGACCTGAACCTCAGTCTTCAGTTCAGTAAAATATTGATTGGTTAACTTCTCCAAAATAGTAATACATGGAGAGATAACCGCAGGATTTTCTGAATCCCCATAATCCATCTGCAAAAGCAAACATCAGTGACAAGAACAAAAAGAAGTACCAGGGAGATATGGAACAATTAACCAATCTTACTTTCAATGCCTTCAGTATGTGATCGTCAAGAGACTGCCCTTTAAACAATGATGAACGCATCATGGAGCACTGACACAGGAGAGAAAATCAAAATCAATATTAGCCTATTGTGCAAGGCAACAGATAAGTTATCCTAAGATGGGAGTGGGGATAAAGTAAATTTACCTCCAGGAGAAGGCACAATAAGTCGACCTCAGTTTCTGATATTGGCGGGGAAGTTTTGTCCAGTTGAACATAGTACTGACTACGTTTATCTAGAAGTTGTGCTAATGACTTAACATTTTCATCATGCATAAGCAAGATGCCCAGACCTTTTAGCAGTGATAGAACTTTTAGCTGCAAGCGGGAAAAAGTAAGACAAAATGCTTGTTAAAAATAGTGTCACCAATCACAAGGATACTTGAACTTCAGAAGGAAAGAAGTGAAACAGAAAACAGATAGATGAAACACACCTTCCCATAAGCAGGAAGTTCTTGCGCAGACAATAAGATGAACGCAAGAATGCTTTCTTTTGTGGATTGATCGAACCTAAAGTTGAAAATCAAGAGAAGATTGCATTAAGGGAGTTTGCCAATGGAGTAATCTAATTAATATACCCATATGTCATTAGACAGCTGTTCAAATCAGCTACGTACCTCTTTTGCAGATCAACTGGCACTAGCAAGTCATTAGGGTTTGAACTGAGCAACGATGACAAGTAGGATGAGAGAAACTTATTGTCCGACAATATAAGCCTCCTTTGTTGAATGATCATTCCCAAAAGTTCATCAAAGGAACTACTATAGATTGCAGCACTCCCTGGTTTTAAATTACAGAAGAAGGATTAAGCAAATGTTAGGATAAGATATAAACACCTAATGCGAAACCAAGATTTACCATTTTTCTTGCTAGAGTCAACACGGCACCATAGGTTGAAGAGCGCCTCTAAGCAATTCATGGCAGCTACTTTAACGTCCTACAGAGTTAAAGCACCAAAACGGGTTTAAGAAAAGGACGATAGTACAAAGAGTAACGCAATAAGGAAAACTCAAAACTTGAAGTTCACCTGATTATCACTCGACATGGCAACCAAAAGTACTGGAAAACTAGAGAAAATCTGAATCGACCATTCACTATTCCCAGTGGAGCAAAGATACGAGAAGCATTTTAGACTTTCGATTTGGACCATAGGAGGAACATCTGCAAGAAGAAGAAACAAGCATAAGAAAACGAGAGATGGAGTCAAACAAAAAGAGTTAGCCTCAACTAGATTCCATAATACCCAAGCGCAGATAAAATATCAAAAATATAAACTAGAACTTTGGGAATACTAGAAAAGGGTTCAAAACAATTTCATTTGAGTAAAAAACAAAAGATGCTAAAGTGGTTTATCTAGAGGAAATATAGATTCCTTGCAAACCTTCTCGTGATAGGAGTCGAGTGAGAAACAAAACGGGACAGACTTTGGCTTCTCTCACACGGTACTGGAGGTGTTCCTTGAAAACATGCTGTGATCGGGTTGTTGCAAAAAAGAAAAACAAATCTTCAAGTCCGCTACACAACCTTTTGCCAACAACCTGAACCAAGGAGACGTCGGACACATATAGTTGTTAGGCGGCAAGAGATTCAATATAACAAAATAATAAAAATATAGAGTTGAAAATCACCCACCGAAGAGACATGGGCCGGTTCAAGTTTAACGAATGACTCGACCAATTTCCAAAACAAGCAGAGTAGAAGCTTTGAATTCAGTGCAGTAACATCAGAGGTGTCACAAAGTTGATATAAGAGTTCGCGGCAGTTGCTTTTGGACAGCTGCAAGTAAAACACAGTACATCAGGTAAAGTAAGCAACAATTATAAATTATAGAAACATTAGAATACATCAGCCAGTAGAATACTATACCTCTTTAAACGACACATCAACTGCAACATCAAGATCTTCCCACTCGGTCTTCAGAACAGGAAAGCAAAGGTCGACAAGATCCAATATTTGACTCGGATCTAAATCAAAGGAAAACACAGCCATCAGTATAAACTCTTGCTAACTTATCAAATGAGACAAAACTTTTACGGCCCTTAGAAATAGAAACCCCGCTATCGTCAAGATATATAGCTAACGCATAAACCATGGATAGAACCTTACCAGATGAAGAATTCATCTTGTGCAACGACTGCATCAACAAAAGGTAAAACAGCGTCTTTGACAACGGTGCATTTTGGCAACTGGTATTAAGCCACTGAATAATGTCACCAGGGTGCATCAGAAATGCTTCCGCCAGCTGGTCAACGATATTCATGTTCAATGCGGACACACTTTCACGGATCAACAGTCCCTTCTGATATGAGAAAAAAAATTCACAAGTTACTAAGAGCATCCATAAAATCTTAGAAACAAAGAACCATAGAATCTCAAATATTATTGCCCCTCACATACGCAAACGATAGACAAGAGAAATAGTTAAAAAACCAATGAAAATCAGAAAAGTAATGACAGACCTGCAACTTGTTGAGTTCCTGTTCTGTCAATTTGATATTGCTGCATGATTCCAAAACTTCATAAAGCTTAAAGTTGCAAGCACTCTCAATTAGCTCAATCCTACGCTCATCAGGTTCCAAGGAAAGTGCTTCCCCCAAAATATTGATGATATCCATGCTTATCGAGGATATATTTCCAGACATGATATCTGGGAGATTTTTCTGCCCAAGAAAAAAGGAGATTCTTAGAAGATATGATAAATAATACAGCACCCACAAAAAGGATTTTTGATATTGGTGTATGAAGAATACGCAAATCAAATACTCATATTTACCATTCCGTCATCAGCAACAAGATTCTTGAAAAGTGGCCAGCTAACATCCTTCACCAATGTCAGCACATGTAGGTTTAAATTCCAACTCTATAGACAGACATGGTACAAAAATTAGCGTAAATCAAAACAGTCTTTTTTCCATAGATGTAGAAAATAAAGAGAACGAGAAAGAACCTTAGGCTGAATTAAGAGAAATGGGAACACTGCAGAGGCGACTTTCTCGGTAGAGTCTGCTTGATTACAGAAACTTGAGACAGCAATTTTAAGGGACAGAGCAACGACATCTGCTGCGAGTTGAACATTTTGTGATCCTACAACAAAACGGTTGATTCCAGATAAATTGATTGCACATCGTAGAAATTTGCACTCTTGAAATGATTATATATATATATATATATTTCACTAGACAATATATTAAAAGAAATTGGATTACATATTGACAACACCACAGATTTTTCTTTCAGGCATTCCCAAAACCCATTCAGAAGTTAAAAACATAGACAAGGCAAAGAAATGTGGCTCTAATAAGAACATGGCCTGAGCATAATACGTTCCTATAAATGAAACGGTGGACCAGCAGGGGACAAGAAAGCAAGTTAAAATCAGAAAGACAGTGCAGCCTAGAAACATTCTGATTGATGTTAGCAACAAATTCGATCAAGGTATTACTGCTAGCGAAAATGATATATCAGATAACAGACTGATGATCAACCTCTCAGATATGGTAATAAAGCTCTAGACCACAACACTGAGCCAAGTTAAGAAAAGAAGAGAGCATCTTCAATCACCTGATAGGAGAATCTCAACACACCGTTTCACCACATGAAGCAAAGCATCCAGAAGACTAGAAGAGGTTACAATATTCGGCAACTGATCAAGAGACAGGGCGGCTTGAACAACAGCCAGGTCATCATCCCAAAGCTGGCGCACTATAGCATCCTGAATTGTGACAAGGTTCTGGACGAAGAGTGGCAAAGAATTAAAAGACTAGTCAGATGCCAAGAAGTGCGTAATCAGTAATATTTGGATGAGTAACCTCACACACATACCTCTGCCTTAGATCTATCACTCTTGAGATCACTGTTTAGACTTGAAAGCGCAACACAACGTACAGCAGCCTATATGGTTCATATCAAGCCATAAGTCATGAACAAAAGGGAAATAGAAAATAAATTCACAAAAACTAAGATCGGAGTTTATAATACCTTGGGATGGTGGAGCCGGAACCACAATTTTGAATCCACGAATGGGAGGGACATGTCTGAATTCCCATCCATCATACGAGACAAGATCTCCAGCTTCAAATCTTCTTTCTTCGACTGACCTTTAGTATCCTGAAGCAATAATTTTATGATTCAGAAGGGACATAACTAACACAAAGGCAGAAAATAAGTCATTGAGAGTTGGAACACAGACCTCCATAAATTTTGGTACTGCTGCACGTAATTCAACAGAATACTTCTTGCTAACAACAGCCAGAATTTTCTTGGCCCAGCTCCCTACAATTAAATTGCAAGTGGCAACCAAGGCCGTTATAAAAAGAGGGCTGCGAACGAGAGTAAACTTGAAGACATGGTAGTTGACATTTCACTAACCAGATGTAGAAGATGTAAGATCACTTTTGTTCTTCTGGTATTGTGTCATACAAGTAGAGAAAACCTTGGAGATCAAATGATCAACCAACTTGTCTACTGGAACATTATCAATTATCGAAACGAGAGTTTCCAGACATTGATCATCAGACGAACTGCAAACAGAATACAGTAAGTCAAAACTGAACACTAACAATACAGATGCACTGGAAAATTGCAAAACAGCGTCAAATACGCACCTGTAAAGAAGAAGAGAATCTAGTAACAGTGCAAGGAACCTCTTGACGTTGAACTCTTTGGACAAGCCTAGAAGAACACCAGAAATATCCCTACACAAAATTGAAGCCCTCGTTGGAAAAATAATAATACGAGTAGAGTAACAATTAAAATAGCCAAGAGGGAATACAGTCTATATGTGACTACCTTATTTCCTTTAAAAGGTCCAAAGCTTTCTTTGGGATCAAGTCAACAGACTGCAACTGTAGTTGATCAAGTAAAAATCAATTAATTCAAAAAGACAAACGGACCAGTTGTGAGAAGAATTCATGAAATAAAAATTAAGAGAATTAACAGAACGTTCATGTACCTGAACCAAATTAATCAACGCCATAAATGACAATCGAAGCCAATGAGGATCAGAGGATTCTTTGGCATGTTCACGAGCAATGTCGATGATTGACCTCATAAATCGTTTGATAAGGTTATCATTTAGCGTGGCTCTGGTAGCCAACATGCCAACAACCATTAACGCACCAGCCTAGGAAAAAAAAACATGTCACAATAATCACAAAGACTGAAACAAATTTAATTAAATTAACAATATCGGCAGATTCAGCTTCACAAACCTGCTGATCTAAACATCCTTTCACAGCAGACTGAAGACCAGAGTCAACAAATGGTAAAATCTGTTTTACAATATCTCCATCAACCTTGGCCACAGAACCTAGAACTTCCACGACAACAGCTGTGGAGAAGCTGACCACCGGTTTTGAAGGCTGATACTTCTTAGTCCGAGATCCCTACAACAACCAACAAGATAAGAATGTTCATTTTAATAAATACATTCACACAACCAATTTAACAAAATACTCTCTCTGTTTCAATTTATATGTCTTTAGGTTCTTTAACACAGATTAAAAAACCATTGAATTTATTATTTTACCCATAATTAATATATTGATTTATTTGATTATCTTAGTTAATGAGCTAAGAAAATAAAGGTAAAATTGGAAAAACTAGCAAATAAATGCATTGAAAACATAAAACTACATTTAAAATGAAACAAATTTTAAACTCTAAAACGACAACTAATCCGAAACGGAGAGAGTCAAAGCAAAGCAGCTACTTACATAGTCACACAAGGCCTTCAATACATTCAAATCACGTATACACTGCTGAACAATAACCGATCTAGGAGGTGGAGCACCTGAGTTCTTCATACCATCCAGAAACTTCCACTTGGTGTTTCTGTAATAATTGAAAAAATCAAGAAACTTACACTTCAAAAAAACGAATGAATGAAAGAAAGAATCATTGCTCACTCACCCAGTGGTAATCAGCTGAACAATACGAACAAACGCATGCGTATCGTGATAAGGCAAAGCACATAACACCACATCTTCAACATTATATAGATGAACCCTGTAGAATCCCTTAGTTAGACAAAAACATACATAGCCAAGTCAACAGAGAGAGATACTAATAAAGAAACACATACTTGAATCTTCGTATGAGATACTCAAGCGTCTCCAAGGAAGCACGAAACTGAAGATAACCAGAGAGTAGCCGTAGATACGAGCTGATCGAAGCATCAATCTTAGCATTCTCTTCTTTACTAAGCTAAGCAGCTCTCTGTCGATTTCTCTACTCTTATGACTAAACAAATCGTTCGCGAAGTTCTTAAACCTCTCGTCTTTGTTTCCAAGCACCTCGAGACCTATAACGAAGATAACAGGATAAGGATGACGATCAAATAATCATCAATTAGAGAAAGATGATCAAAACCTTTGAGTCTGAATTCGTGGATTGACTCGATGTCGAAATCAGCTGCTTCTTTTGGAGTGAAGAGGATCGAAGGGCGTGTGTAGGGTCTCTTCGAAGGCTCTGTATCGGCTTGTACAATTGACTTGATGGCTTGTAGCTGCGAAGCTAATGAAGAATTCATTCTCGCTGTTAGAGTGAAGACTGTGTTCTTCAGAGGAAGGTTGAAGAAGAAGAAGAGTGCGGCTGGGTTTAGTTTTAGGGTTTAACTGTTAATTCTAATTTTTTAAAAATTTGTTGGTGAAATAAATAGAGAAACCCCTGAGTTTTAATGAAATTGCGTTTTAAAGCATTATCTATTTTTAAGTTTTAAACCAACCCTAAGCTTTTTTTTTTTTTTTTCAACATAGAAGCAAAACTAAACTAAGTAGATTTCTGAGCCGATAACCATCTCGGAGGAACGGAGTCAACATATACCATAGCAGAAGGCTGAGTCCTATCAGCTCGTGCTAGCTTATCCGCCATTGTGTTTTGTGCCCTTGGAATATGATGAATAGTGAAAGTGGAGAAGTATTCCTTACATCGTAGAAACTCTTCCATGTGAGTAGTGAACGCCGGCCATTCTGTTGGAGTAGACACCATCTTCACCAACTGTGAGCAGTCTATTGCAAACACCACCTCTGAGATATGTAGGGTCTTCATGCACTCCATCGCTCATATCAAATCTTCACATTCTGCATGTAAAGGTGATAGACTCCCGCGAATAGACATTGCACCTATCATAGTATCAGTGGATCTTTCGTCTCTGTAAAACCATCCTTGCCCTGTAAAGGGATCTTGTTCCTTCCATGCACCATCAATATAACATCGGTTTACCCCTTGTAAAATAGGACTCCCACCAAATGAAGACCCCCTGTTTATACCCTCTTTAGTCTAGGCCTCAGCCCATAAAATGCCTTCTATCTCCGCCGTCCGAAGAAATTGAGGAGGACTTTCAATTTTATTATTAAAAATCTTAGCATTGCGGTTTTTCAAATATACCACAGTATCCACGGGAAATAACTTAAATCTGGTTCCTTTGGTAACCGCCAAAATAAATAATTCATATTGGTAAAAAGAGATTAGGTAGGGAAAACTCCTGGATGTGAAGGAATATTAGATAAGGCCCATGTTTAGCGCGCAATGGGACATTCAAAAAGCATATGATTAATCGATTCTTCTTCTGCACCACATATATGACATTGCAAATCACACTTAATTCCCCGGGAATGAAGGTTCTTTGTAACTGGTAGACTACAGAGATTATTTGCCACCCAAAATGTTGTAATTTTGGCGACCAGTAAACCAACCCTAAGCTTTAAAACGTATTACAAAGGTATCTAACTGAAGCCCATAAGTCAGTCTTATGGGTTTTATTAACAACTGACCTATGGAGCAGTCATTGTTAAAGCCCATAACTCAATTATTAAGCCCAAACGGTGAGTGTTACTTTTATGTAAGCAAATTTCAATTTGGACAACCATGCGCACACTTTACAGATGTTTTTTTTTTTTCTGGTTATCAAATATCAATGTGGGTTTGACGAGGATTGTTCACTTTATGGATTGTTTGAACTTATTTATGTGAAGAAGAAAAAATGGAGAAGTTGAATTTTTCAAAATCATAAGAGCTATTTAATCATATTATTGTTCATATTAGATGCCTAACCACGATAATTCAAGCATGTGGGTTTAATGATAGACGTTTATTCAAGTACTAGGTAGTAATCCGCGCTGGGATAAGGTATCTATATAAATCTTAAAATTATATATTCTGATTATGTATAACATAGGTTTTTTTTTACAATAAATCACATTATCGGTTATTGAATGTTAAGGATATAATATGTCTAAGAAAGCCACGAGTCACTGCTAAATAATACTCCCTCTGTTTTTTATTACTTGATGTTTTACTATCAAAAGTATCACTAAATTACAATATAAAATTAGTTTATTTAATTATAAATAAAAAATTAGAAAAAAAATCTAATTGATTACACAGTTTTTGATAAAGTTAAAGTTACATATATTTGTGCAAACTTCGTCTATTATGAAATAACAAAACTTCGTAAAACATCAAGTATATTGAAACTGAGAGAATACAATACAAACATAAGTTTCCCTGGGCCATATGTGGATTTGCGGCTTACACCATTTGTCGATTCCTATTTTCTTTAATTTTCTCTCAAAAAAATGAAAATAACATTCCTCGATAAAAGAAGCAAAAAAGGATTTAGGGTTCTTACTGATCAGTCCTCTTCGATTGACCTGACCTATAGATCGGTCCTCTTCGATTGACCTGACCAATTTGATTCCTGTTGTAAAATCAAAAATGTATTTCCCAATCTTTTTTCACTAAGCTTTCTTTTATCCAATCTCAATGGATTTTAGAATTACGTATCTGCGAAAACATTCACGGCAAACGAATTCGTCTGTTCGTGAGTTCGTTCGCCGTGAATGTTTTTGCAGATTCTTGTATGTTGGTGTAATGTACTCATTACCTAAGAAAACATTCAAGGTTCGAGGTCTTTAAAAACGGTCAGTGTGTTATGAGCATCTCTGTTTTGCGTACAAATTGTAAATGTTTATGACTATATATCTCCATAGTGTTTATCTAAGTAACTTGTCTTACTTAAATTAAACATGGCTGACCAACGTTAAATGTGAACTGGTCATTTCTTCTTTTGCCTTAATCAAAGAATGCTGTCATTCTCTCTAGTTAAAGACCTCGAACCTCGTAACTTTTGTCCATAGTAGATACACGAAACAGATCGATCCTTTTTAGTTATGTCACTGCATCTTAGTTATAGATATTCTCTTTTGTGACACCTCATTGTTTTATTTTGTCTTTTGATTAACGTTCCATACAGAAAGTTTTGATAAGTCTCACAAGTATTTGTTTGCATTAAAGTTACAATTTTGGTGAGAAACGTTCTCTACATGACACCTCAGCATTTTGCAAAATAAAAGCTTCTAATGAAACCACGTCAGACACATTGTTAATAAACCTTTAAGTTAAGTTTTAAAAGTGTTTCGGATATCCGAGAATGAGATAGGATATAACGTGCAACAGTTTGTTTGTTTTTTTTTCAGTTTGTTTTCTTAATATATAGCTAGTACGGTCTTATCTTCAGTCCACATGCGTATGTAGTTATCAACCAAATATATATAAGTTTTAGCAGACGTTTTGGATGATATTTTCACTTGGTGATTGATATAAAAATGTGTGAGACAATATATATACATACAAAAGAACAAAGTTTAATTTATAAGAGAAAAATAATACGAAAGAACTAACTTTTACTAATAATTGATAAATTTGTGTCACAACTCCAGTTGGATATTGATGCGTTTTCTAATCTAAAACATTCTTGCTGAATACTAACTGAACTGATAAATTAAACTGATATTTACATGAAGTAAACTAAAACCGCTTTCTTAAGCATGATTGTATTATAAAACTCTCTTAGTACAAGAAATGCATCTCATCTTTAAACTTTCCCACAATATTTAGATTATTCGACGTCATCAGCATGTAAATCGTATATTACATAAGCATATTCTCTATGCCGAAAATGTGGAAAAAAATGAATTCTTCAAATACAATGTCTTTCACTGGTTTCAGATTAGATGGTAATGATAATAAATTAATAATATATGTAAAGCAAAAGTGAGACCCAGAAAAAGCAAAGTTGACGCCAACGTGTAAGTCTTTGGACGGGTTGACCATGACCATTCAAAAAGATTATTGTCGGTCCTTCGTTGTGCTAGCCTTCCCCAGCAATGGAATATTAACCCTAACGAATCATCGAGTGTTTTTTTTTTCCTGTCATGTCTTTTCTGAATAGGGTCATATATGAAGAATCCATCTCACACCGTTAGTTGATGACAAGTATTTAAAATACATTTACTACCATATGAGCTAAAAGAATAAGAGTGAAGGTAGCTGGAAATATAGAAGCCAAGGATTTTAGGATAATTTTTTTTAAAAAAAACCGTGATTATTATAGTAATAGTAATTTTGATGGGCAATATACCAACATTATATAATGTCAAATTTATATGCTACTTGTTAGTGGTCTTGCCTTGGGTAGTTTAGGTTATATAGCTAGTATTTTCATGGCCTCTCAACGAAACTTTAACGTTTTTGTTGCAGAAAATTTATTTAAAAATATTGAATATTTATTGTGTGGTGTAAGAACAGGGTACGTAGCCCACATACAAAGTTGAAAAGTTTGCCTTCTGAAAAGTTAATAATAATTTCCTTTTTAGTCTGAAACCACTATGTATTATGCTCCACACAATGGAATGGAAAATCTTGAATTCCAAAATCTTATGCTATGAGAAGCCAAGCACGTTGTGCAAACAACTAGTCCAATTTTCATTGATATATGTGTAACTATCAGAACTAAGTCTTGGTAGCATCAAGATTTCAATCTATGAGTCATTTTGGATAAAGTTTGATAAAAATTTTGCTGGTGAATATAGATTTTCATATTTTGGGACCACTATGGATCTTGGCCTGCCTTTTAGGCGTCGGCTTGCTTGCTCACCATACCATACCTCCTACGAAATTTCATTCTCTTAGCCGCCACAACCTTCTAAGTCTTCCCTCTCCTTCACTAGCTACTTTAATCACATGCCTTTTCTCAATTCCATCACGTGTCATATCCATAAGATGTGCAACATGTAAATGTTATGTTATACGTGTGTGAAATCAATATTTGAGTTTAGAAGATATTCCACTCCATAGGAAAATTGAGGACAGCTGCAATATGCTTAAAGGACCAAGTTGGTGTATAGAACTAAAAGACTTGGACTAAAGTTTTTTTAACGGCTCACAATTCATGTTTGATTGCAAGAAATGGAGATTTAAGCTTACGTAGATACCGTATCCAATTAAACATTTATGTTAATTGGATTTCTTTTTGTAACTATGTTAATTGGATTTCTTGTCAAAGTATATTATCCTGTTATCTTGATTCTCATCAATTTTGTTTAACTAGATTCATTTTCCAACACAATAATGTATATAACTACACTCACAAGGGGTGTAGTGTAACTATTTACCACTGTTAATGGTGTGATCAAAGCAAGAAATGCATAGTGTAGTGGTTTGTTCGAGTGGATAGAATTAATTAGTTCATGTGGGTCAAGACCATTGATCCTTTAAGCAATAATATGTGTTGCAGAGTAAGAACACGGTTTTGTCTGGATAATGGTGTAACGGTCCGTACAATAATGCGGTTTCCAATAATTAATTAAGGCTTTTGGACATATCTAGTGGTGGTTATGTGATGTAGATAAGTATTTGGATAATATCTTATTATTCGTTTTATTAATTAATTAGATAATTATCTTTATTATTTAGGGTTTTTATGGTTTTATTATATATAGCCATTGAAGCTTAGTTTGTATTCAATTTATGAGTTGATTGATTATTAATAAAAGTTGAGAGTTTTCTTTTTTGTTCCTTGTTTTCGGTATATCATAGGTGATCTCAACGAATTTAAGAAGACACTGATCTTAGGCATTTTTAGACAAAATAGGATCATCGTGATATCGGTTAATACGGTTAGTTCTACTGCATCAGGTGGTATCAGAGCTGGTGTTTTGGTTTCTTAATCAAAACTCGATTCTAGAATCATGGAGAGTTTGTTCCTCGAAAGTGAACATATTGTTTACATGGAAGTTCACGGTAATCCAGTGTACGACTTAAACGGAGACGAAGTTGAAAAAGATCTCAGCGAGATTTATGGCTCTCCGATCTTTGACCTCTATGATGGTGTTGATCCGATCTTTGATGATCCAATCGTTTCCATCTTTGATGAGGTAGAATTTGTTATTGACGTGTGTGCACAAGATGCCAAAACCATAGATTTTGTCTTTGGTGACAAAGCTTTTGATACGTTTTTGAACGTTACGTGTTCTAACGCGTTGGCAAAAGAATCTTTACACAAATTTGCTATGAAGTTCAAGAGGAGAAGGAGGCAACTGATTATGTCACGTGCTGTAATAGTTTCTTGGCAAACAAAACGGTTTAACACAAATGATCAATATACTCGATGGCTTGAAGAATTTTACATATGAAGTAGAAGAAGAAAACTAATCGAAGACTACGGCTAAGATTCGAGGGCGAATCTTCTCCAACCCGGAGAGAATGATGCAGATAAGTATTTAGAATATTTCCAAATATCTTATTATTTGTTTTATTAATTATTTAGATAATTATCTTTATTATTTAGGGTTTTTATGGTTTTATTATATATAGTCATTGAGGCTTAAGTTTGTATTCAATTTATGAGTTGATTGATTATTAATAAAAGTTTAGAGTTTTCTCTTTTGTTCCTTGTTTTCGGTAGATCATAGGTGATCTCAACGAATTTAAGAAGACATTGATCTTAGGCATTCTTAGACTAAATAGGATCATCGTGTTATCGGTTACTAAGGTTAGTTCCGCTGCATCATTATCATCACTAATTTAGCATATATTTGAACAAACAGTTAACTTTTCAATAAATAAAACTCATAGTATCCACCTTAAAAGCAAAGCCTAGATCAGAGCCAATGATCATACACCAAGTGGTGTTAACACTCAAATTTTAAATGTCTTCTTTTGAACCCAAAGAAAGGCTTCCCCACACACTAACTCTTTTTCTTTCCATGTACATGCCCCATAGACATACTTCCCAAAAAGCAATAATAGTTTTTGGATTATATATCTTTTGAAAATATTTTCTGGTGTGTTGTTTTATTTGTTTGTGTCATATCTTGGGGTTAAGTACATAATAAGATGGAACCAATAAATAGAACGAGCTTACGTCGTTGAGATATTAGTAATTAAATGAATAATGTGATTTATGCTTCCATTGAGGAAATCACTCAATCTATAGTGTGAAAACAATTTCGATTATTCAAGTTTAAAGTATGTATAGCACTGATGACTTGTTTGTTATCTTAAAATAAATCATAAAATAATCTTCATCCATACTTAGGAGTTATCCACAAAATATCATTACAATCCCCACCCCAAAAAAAAAACTAATCAAATTAAGCGATTTGTTAAACGCCATGGTATATGATCAAGCTTGGAATAAAAAAGCTGATCATATATCATAATTAATTATCGTAAACACAGTCCTTATCCTTAATTACTCCCTTGAACAAATACCTTTTACATACTTAAAAGACCCTAGTTTGTTTTAATCTGTATTCAGAAGTCGTTATTATTGTTGAACTGTTGTTGCTGCTGACAAAACCAGAAGTCTTCATCACTTTCTCCAATGTTCCATAAACTCTCTGAAGAAGAAGAAACAACTTCATCAATATTTTCAAACCAGTCGAGGTTACTCTGCTCATGCGTAGCTGTTAAATCTTCGTCTAGTAATCCAGAATAATCGATATAATTATCCGGTAACATTTGTGGACCCACCAAATTCTGATCCGGGTTCGGTTTTGGAGCGTTGTAGTAATCCGTCAAGTCTGACACCGGAGACACTGCCACGCTGGAGTTTTCCGGCGTGATATAATTGTTGTTGTTCATTACACCAAGTCGTTCTCCGATGGAGTTGTTATTGTTGTAATCATACGTCATGAATTCATTGTTAGAAGTTGTGATGCATGATGACGTGGTGGCTGATCCTGTGGTCGAGATTAATGATGCGGCGGAGGCCGAGGCAGATTGGATCCTCTCGACAAGCCGAGGCATCCACATATACTTCATCGTGTCTTTAAATTGTTGGCTGTTGACATCGCATTTAAGCTGCTTTGCATGTTTTTGCACTCGCGTTCTCCAATAGTTCTTGATCTCATTGTCTGTTCTTCCCGGTAGATACTGGGCGATTTTTGACCATCTATTCATTGTAAAACACACACATATACAAATTAAATTAACTGTTTCAACTTTATCTGTGTGGAAAACGAACTTAAAATGATACCTATGTGATTTATTTTTTGAATGAAATACCTATGTGATTTAAGAGATCTTTATAGCTCATGAAATTAAACGATACAAAACAATACTACTGTTCAATCATTTAGAACATACCGATTGCCCCATTGGGAATGAAGTTCGAGGATCAAGAGTTGTTCTTCGAGGGTAATGTTTCCACGGCGAACGTCAGGGCGGAGATAGTTTAGCCACCGTAGTCTACAGCTTTTACCAGTTCGTTGGAGTCCTGTTTCAATGGCAAAAGTATATATGATGATTAATTTACCGGTCGGTCATGTATACGTATTATGATGATTTTCATACGGAATAAACTCTTTAGAATAAAGTCTCATATTTGGTAAAGTTATATAGAAACTCCCAACAACAAAAAGATGGACCGTACTATAGTATGATTCAAAGTGTAAATTGTCCTAAGGGTCTTTTTCTTCAAGCTTTCTTCCATTGAGTTAGTGCTCTCCCCATATAGATGATGACCATTAATTCCCATTAGTTCCTCTTTGTTTTTCACCTTTTTCAATAACCAAATTTGGATATTTTGTTCAAAACTGAGATGGTTGATAATTGAACCCATTGCTAAAACATCTCACTAAATTCATCAATATTTGATTTATTGGAATGAAATTATTTTTTGAAATAAGAAAGAGAAAAACAAAGAAACATGAGAGGTATGCACTTTTTGATTCATACCTATGAACTGTGAAGGGTCTTTTTCATCTATGCATAAAACTCTTTAGAAAAGAAAATGGGTAACCTAAAAAAAAACAATCACACATCGTGATTGAATCATGAAAATGATTGAACATAAAGTGAACACATCAATTATGTTATGCAACTTGTCCTTGGGCTCTTTAGCCAAAAAGATGCGCATAGAAGTAGAACATACATATATATATATATATATATATTGTAGGTATACATGAAATGAATCATACCTGCACAACGAGAAAGAGAGTTCCATCGACCTTCTCCATGAGTAGCAATGTAATCGGTGAGCTTAAAGTCTTCTTCAGCTGTCCATGGACCTCTCTTCAGGTCCATTTCGTCTTCCATGTTGTTCTTCTTGAAGCTTCTTCCTTTCTCATCCATTGATGAACAGAAGAGACCCACAAAGGAGATTCTTGAGCTAAGAGATTGAGACTTTCAACCCTTTTTATGTGGTTTTTGTGAAGGGAGAGAGATTGATATTTTTGGAGTTATTTGTAGATAGAGAAAGGATGAGTTATGAATGCACAAGAAAGTAAGAAGTTGTGGGTTTTATTTTTATAGAAGAGAAAAGATGATAGTTTTTAATTTTGGTTTTTATTTTAAAAATTATTTGGAACATGTGGGAAGAAGGGACCATACAGCCGTAATTATAGGAAGAACTTTTATTTATCCTCCTATATATCGGTGATGATCGGTTTGACTGTGATTTTAAAAATTTAGCTGTAGATGTTTAGCTGTAGATAAATCGGTTGTAGCTGTAAAGTTGTTACTGTAAACTTTTTCTGCAGAGACTTTTGCTGTAGTTGAATTTGTTGTAACGGTAATCTATAAGCGGTAGATATTTTAAAATAAAATAGGTAAAATATGTTTTGTTTATATATAATTATTATTTTATATTAATTAAAATAAGTTATATTAATACATTTTATAAATTATAAAAGTTTTTTATTTAAAATATGATATGTAAATAATATTTATTTTATTTAAATATTTTATTAATTTAAATATGATATGTAAATAATATTTATTTAAATATTTTATTAATTCGATAGTTTTTCATTTTTCATTTATTTAATTAAAGCTTTTAAAAAGAAACTATTCATAGAATTACCTAATCTAATCTATGTTTCCAAATATACAATTAGGCATCTTAAATATAAATGAATTAACATAATTTGTTTATAGAAATAATTAAATATCTAGATTACATTTTATAAATTGATAATATACATATAAATACATGTGATTCTATAGAAACAATTATAAAAACGGTTTTTATTATCTTTATATTAGTAGTGAATAAAATAAATCATAGATTTTAGAAAACTAATTAATCTAAACTTCATAATATTAATTAAATTCAATCATTCACTATATATAGTATAAAAATGTGTCAAATGAATGCAAAACAGTTAAATATATAATTCTAAAAAATTTCAATTGAGAAGTCATTTTTAGTAATTTATGCTGATGTATCGCTCATAGAAAGCTTTCCAATTAATTGTTATAATTTGATTGTTTAATGATTTTTCATTTTTCATTTATTTAATTAAAGTTTTTAAAAGGAAACTATTCATAGAATTGCCTAATCTAATCTATGTTTCCAAATATACAATTAAGCATCTTAAATATAAATGAATTAACATAATTTGTTTATATAAATAATTAAATATATAGATTACATTATATAAATTGATAAGGTACATATAAATACATATGATTCTATATAAACAATTATAAAAACGATTTTTATTATGTTTATATTAGTAGTGAATAAAATAAATCACAGATTTTAGAAAACTAATTAATCTAAACTTAATAATATTAATTAATTTCACTCATTCACTATATATAGTATAAAAATGTGTCAAATGAATGCAAAACAGTCAAATATATAATTCTAAAAAAAAATCCAATCAGTTTCCAATGATAATGTGATATCATATATGCGTTATCACTTTTATAAATGATTAAAATATTTTTATATTTTAAAACATAAAAATTATATGGTAAGTTATTTAAACATATATTAATCAATAAAAAGTTTATTTAATTCATCTATTAATATAAATAGATGAATTAACATTATTATATGGTAATTCATTTAAAATTATATTATTTGGTAATTCATTTAGTTTATAATATGGTAACTCATTTGATTTTATTAATCAAATTATTTTCCACATGATTTTTCTAGAGTTAAATACTCTATTAATATAATTCATATAGCTTGGATTATAGTAAAATTAGCTTGCTTATTTTTAATAGGAAAAAAAGCAGACATAAAAAAAACAAGAGGGAAAAATAAAAAATATATTCTTTTTTGCATTCTTGGCATTTTTATATTCTTATGTATTTAATTTTTACTTGCTTGTCGAAGTGCATGTACTTTTCGCGTTACTATAAATGTGAACTAATTAGCTTTATGCGTTTTTAAAATGTTAAGAGAAATTTAGTAAGGAAGTTCAATAAAAATGATCATCTCTACAATTGTTTAATTCAAAAATGAAAAATATAATATAAATTGAAAGCAATAAAAATTATTTAAAAATTAATGAGATGTATTTTTTACGCTATAATAAACTTTTAAAACGTATGATAATAAACTTTTAACAAAATTTATACAAATAAAAACATTATATTTCATATAATATTGGATCTCACATTAATATTAAGTATATGCCTAAAATAACGACATTTGGTTATTTAAAAATTGAAATATTATTTTTTCTTATTAGTTAATCAGATTTAATTGATATAGGTATGTTATAATTTAATTTAAAATAAATTAAAAAATAATTTTAAAAGATATGTAAACTATGATTAGTTTTAATTAAAAACATTTGGTTGAATGAGTTAGTTTTTGATAAAATAGTGTGATGATTAGAGATAATTTAAGGAATAATTTGTTTGTTTAACCCATTTGAGGTTTATGTTAAACACTAAATTAAAAAAAAATGAGTGAGAAAGTGTGATTTTGAACAAATTATGAGAAAATTTGCTTAAACTACCATTTTCCTAATACATGTTTTTATCTTTACCTTAACCAAATTTATCCTTAGTTTTAAAGAGATAAATCCTACTATATATTAATTGAGAAGCTACTTAATTGACTTTTGATTATGGCTCTTTAATAGGTTAAGTTTTAAAAAATAATTATAATTTGATTAGTTGTTGACATTTATTAGTTATTATTTTAATCAGATCTAAAAATAAAAGGTAACTCTAGAACTAATTAAATCAAATTACCAAATAACACAAATGATATTACAAATAATGATTTATGGTAACTAATTGTAGAATTAGAGAAAACATATATATGTTTTATCAATTTCTTTATTTTTATCAATTAGTTATATATAGTTAAATAAAATACTTTAGCATTTTTTATAGAAATAAATTTAATGGTTATATATTATTATATAAAAGAATTATATTTGTAGGTAACGAATTATTATTACTTCTATGTTTTTAAAGCACACACAAAACCGTTTGCAAAAAGAAATTTCATGATAAAAGACTCCGATCATTGTATTGATCATATTGGAGTTACACAAAAAAACACACTCTTTTTTTTCTCTTGAGAGCTAGAGTATTTTCGGTTTTTCATGTGTTAAACTAAATTATAAAGTAATTCTACAACCAATTATCTGAATTAATTATAACTAGGTGTTTTGCCCGCACATGTGGGCATAATTCTTTTATATATATATTTATTAATAAATGTACTATTAATTTTAAAGAATTATTTTAAGTCAAACATTAAATTCGTAATATTTTTATGAATCTTTCAATTTCTTAATTTCTTAATTTTTATTAATTTAAAAACATTATTTTGGACAACATTGTCAATATTTTATTATTTTAAAATATGTTATTATCTTTAAACAATTTTAATTATATTAACTTATAATAATTATCTAATTAAATAACAAATATACAACAGCTAATATAAAGCAATGTTATTCAATCAAATTTTTGAAATTACCGAAACCCACAAAATCTCAAAATAAATCAAACGCAAAACAATGTTCAACTTAACCCAACCTTACATATTATTAATTAAAGTAAATAAACGATTGATATTGTATAATTATATTGTGAAATATCTTCCATAATACTCTATTTGTTTCATAATAAGTGTCACTTAGATACATTTCATGCATATTAAAAAAATAACAAAATATATTAATCTATTCTTATTTATTATACAATTATTTAAATTAAAATGATTTACTTAAACATCTATTGGTTATTTAAAAGGATAAAAAAGAGATTTGATGTAAAAATTTACATTGGAAATGTAGAATGACATTTTTTTGAAACAAAATAAAAAAAACTAAAACGATATTCTTTTTAAACAAAGATAACTGAATAAACACTAAAATAGACCAACCATGTTGACAAATAAAACATTAATATATAATGTACAAAAAAATTGCTATCTATTGTTATACCCATTTCTAAATGCTATAATAGAGAAGAAATATGTTATAGTCAATCTCTATTTTTCATTTATAATAAAGACTGTATTTTCTTCTAAATATAGAGATTAGATAGTATTTCTTTATTATAAAATTATATTTTTTATTTTCAAAATGGTTTTTTAACTTTCAAACATTAATAATTATAACTGAAACAAATAATTTTGGAATAAATTTTTATAAAAAAAATAGAATCACATTTTTCTTTACATAATAGTCTTTGAAATAAATTGTAATTTAAACAAAGTTATAATTCTATGAAATTCTTGAAAAACATAAAAGTAAATAGAGTTAATTAAAAATTAATATTTTGAAAATATTCTCTTTTGGAGCCAGATGTTTTGAAAATATTTTAAAATAATTACATTCCTAGTAAAAAAAATATTTATAAAAATCAAAAATAACAAACAATTTTATATCAACTCTATAGTTATTGCTTATATACCTTCTTTTATTATTTTAATATTAAAATAATTTTAATAGTTCAAAAAATATTCCATGACATATTACGTCTACAACAAATATAAATCAATTTTTGTTATTTTTTATTTACATATTTTTAGTATTTTAGTATAATGATAAATCTAATTATTATATACTACTAATTATAAAAATTAGTGAATAAGAAATAAATATGTAGATAAACACAAAATAAATACCTGAAATTATCTTTTCTTTTTTCAAAAACTTGTTTCATTTATTTTTTTGAGATAACTTTTATAATATTAATTTTTAATCAGATAAACAATTGATTGTATTTTAATTATAGTTTAATTAAAATTATTTACTAAAAATAATAACTTTGCCCCAAAATCATGGAAAATGTGACAATTAAGCAAATTCACTTCTCAAATAATAGTATAGATATTTGTTTCTGTAAGAGAACGATTTTTAATGACTAAGGTTTATGTTTTTGAACTATTTTAAATCTCACGTATCTTCTTAAAATATATACTGAAATTTTTGATTATCTAAATATTTGATAAAATTTTTAAAGATAATATATATTTTTTTATATAATATAACTATCCGCAAAATTGCGGGCAAACACCTAGTACCCTTTTAAATACGTTCCAGTTCTGTTTGTAAACTTTTTAAAAACTCAAATTCTTTTTTATGTTTTAATATTGACGATGCATAAAAGGGAAACTGCCGAATACGAGCAGCCCATTAGGCTGATAAAAATATTTTGAAAAATCAATAGTATGAACTAGTTTGATAACGAGGGATAATATTTCACATTTTGAGAAAATTATAAAAGTGAATACTTACGATTCATTTTTTAAAAAAAAAGTTGAACTAACATCTTTCAAATTAAAAACGTAAACTATTACGAGATAAGACAAATAGTCTTTATAGTTGGAAAAAAATTGCAGGAAACAAACTTTATTATATAAATTTTGATTCCTCTAATTTGTATTTAAAATGATTGTGACTCATGTTAAGTTAATAAGAATTTATATACGTAGTGGCGGATTGTTTGCTTGCTAAGCTCCAGGGCCGGTTCATTGGAGGGGACAAGCGGTGCGACCGCTCCGGGCCCAAGCCCGTGTCCCTCCGTATAATACTAATTAAGGGACCTAATTTTTTTATAAATCTATATTTTTATATATATAAAAAATATAAATATAATAAATAAAATTGAAAAGGACCCAAAATTATTTGATATGTATATAGTTTTATTTTCATTACAAAATATACAAAATATTATTTATTAAATTTTAAAAATATTTTAAACATTATCTATATATAAATTTTAGAGGGTAAATTTTTTTTTTCTTGCCTTAGGGTCCCTAACAGTGTTGAGCCGGCCCTGCTAAGCTCTTTGCAGAGCTGATGATTCTTCTAAAAAATATTTTACTGTAGCATGGCTTCCCACAAACGTATATAACGTAATACACAATATTAATCGATAAGTATGGCTATCAGGAACAGGATTTCATCACTAATGAACCGTAAGCCAGCGTTTTATACTACCATGATGCAATCGTTGGCTTGGCAGGACCAGTAATTCTTAAGCTCCAACCTCATTGTTTTTTTTCATATGTTTTTTTCTTTCGTAGTGAAAGCATAAACCTCCGTCGTCGTCTGTGACATGATTTTTTTTCGTTGATAATCAATTTAAAATTTCAGAAAAAAAAATGCACATTCTGAATTTGATGGCTTTCATATTGTTTAGAAGACATCTAAACATTATTATAATTAAAGAACTTTTGTAGGTGGCACGTACGTCACGTGTTGTTACTACAAAGTGAGTGAAGTGTAAATGACTTGATACACACTCACAAGTCACAACTATAAAACACACAGAATATAATTGAGACATATATGTAGAAATAATTCATTTGTCTTAGCTCTTTTTTTTTTGTGAAAACTTCATCAACTCGAAATCAATGTGGTTGGTACAGATACGCATCAAGCGCTTGCTTGGCTAGTCCATCTTCCAATACAAAGTTAATGCGACTACGAAAAATAAAGCGAGCAAGCTCCATAGAGTTTGAGAAAGAGATAACATCGGAGACGATTCTGTGAAGATCAGAGAAATTTGATTCGCCTTCAACCGCTGCTATCAGTTGAGAAGAATCAGATTCGAAGATCACTTTCGTCAATCCTAGGGCCCATGCATGTTCCATGGCTTCTCTCAGTGCTAATCCCTGTGCCACGAGAGAAGAAATCACAAAAGAGGTTGGTTTACTATGAGATAAAATTATCTCTCCATTTGCACAGTAAAAACTCCACGCTAAACCGGCTGTCGAAATTCCAGGCCGCCAGGCTGCGTCAGATCTGCATATGATTGCATCAGAGTAGTTTTCGATCTGCGGAGCGGTGCGTTGGGGTTGCGTTCTTATGTCGTTGCTTTGAGCCGCTTGCCATTCCCTTGCGCTGGTAAGAGCTTTGAGTAATGTGTTTTGCCCCGAGAAGATTCGATTTTGAAAGATTTTTTGATTCCTTGCGAGCCAGATTGACCAGATTATCCAAGCGGCAAGATGTGTGGAGTTGATACCTGTTGGAGGAAGTGGTTTGGTCTGCATAGCAAACTGGATCCCCTCTTGGACATTTAAAATCTGATATGTGTCGAGGTTTGAGGCAAAGGGGCATCTTTCCAGACATCTTTAGCGAAGGGGCAATGGAAGAAGAGATGTTTAATCAAAAATCCTTAGTTACTTTAGTTTCAATATAGAATCACTTTTGCAAGTTTCAAAAGTTACGAAAAACTATGAGATCTAAAACTTAGACAGCCAAATTATTTTTTTTTTGGGTACAAAACAGCCAAATTGTTACTTATGGACGAATAAAATTTTATTATCAGCTATATCTCTGCCTATAAAAAGCTACCTCTGACACAACTGATTGTGATGATCTGCATCCATAATATTTTGATTCTTAACATCCTTTACATCGGTCTCCAATTCGGGGTAAGTAGAAACGGGAAACTGTAAAGAACCTTTTAAATACCAGATAATATTTTTTTTATAAGAAAATTATCGCAGCCAATGGATTGGGCATATCAGCACGAGGCCACGAACACCTGAAATACTGAAATATATCCTTTTCTTGCAAGACTTGTAAGCCTTGATGTCTAATCATGATTGTTTGGTCGATATCATAATCTAATTAATGAAAATAATTAAAATAAAGAGGTAATAATGTATACTTGGTTTTCATAAGTTATGTGATTGGGCCAAAATTGTGAATCAATAAACAATGTGCCAAAGAATTCCTGTGGGCATCATTAGTACAAATCCAAAGGAATCAGTTAGAACAACACAAGGACGCTCTCATACATCCATGTATATATCTTGTATAATAATTCATTAAAACGTTACACTTTTTCTTTGTAATTTCGCCGCAATTTAACATGTTACTAGATTTTGACCCGTACTTGAAAGGGCGGGTATATTTTTTTGTTTTAACGTTTTTGAGAAATTTAACTTTTATATTTATGTTATTTTTTGTAATCATATTTATATTTAATGTTGATTTAATTGAATATAATTTTTGGTAACTACATTAAATATGTCAAACTGTTTAACTATACACTATTATATGCATTTCAGAATTTTTATTAAAAAAATTATAAAGTCTGCAATATATTATATTTTTTTATTAGTTACCTAGCATAATAGTCAAAAATATTCATACTTAAAAAGATCCGAAAATCAAAGTCTGATATCCTATTAAACCTATATACTTAAACTTTTCTTGAAATGTTATATCCAAAAACCAATATGAAATTCAACCTACACCGAAAACCGAACAAAATATTTGAAAAGTGTTAGAAAAAGATAAATTCTAATATATTATGCTGATTAATCAATTATATATTTGTGTATTTTCTGTAATCATATTTGTGTATAAATCTTAATCAAAATCTATTTTATAAAATAATAGCAATTTAAAAGTTGATCAAACTTACGTTCGGTTCTTTGTAATTATATGCATGTGTACCGGTTTCTTTGTAATCATATTCTATGTTCTAGATTTTGACCCGCGGGTATAATGTTGGTTTGTAATTTTTTTTTGTATTTTTTATGTTTCTATAAATATGTTTCTAGAAATTTAATTTATGTCTAACTATTTCTTCTTTTTATTTAAGGAGCTTCTTATTATTCTCTTTATATAATTGTATCTAATTTTATTTAAACTATAATTAGAGAGGTATCAATAAATGTTACATATTTAGATAAACATAAAAAATTACAAACCAACATTTGATCTGCGGATCAAAATCTAGGACAGACAATATGATTACAAATAAACGGGTACACAAACATATAATAACAAAGAACCGAACGTATGTTGGATCAATTTTTAAATTTTTATTATTTTATAAAATAGATTTTGATTAATATTTATACACAAATATGATTACAAAAATACACAAATATAAAAATTAAATTTAAAAAAAAATTAAAAACATTGAAGGGCGGGTCAGAATGGTTAATATGGTCTTCAATAACTTTAAGTAAAATCACATTTAATAAATGTTGTTAATTAAAATAACTTATTTAAACTCTGTTAAGCTGAATGAGTTTATATGAATTTTCTATTTCTATTAAAAATCCACTAAAACCCTGTTAAACCCTATTTTAACATTATGTGCTTTGTAAATTAATAGAGAGTTACGTTTTTTAACTCTGAAACCAGAATATTATATGCAATAACATAAAATAAAGAATTATATTTCATTTTTGAAAGAGTAAAACATGGGAATAATTAGCTGGACATAACATTTATAAATTGGCATGATTCTGATTTAATAACATAGATTTAAATTTTAATATACGACTTTTAAAAACAGAATATGATTTAAATAGACTAATATATACCTTAACATTCATTAACTATGTTGATATTAGTATTATTATTGGGACTGTGTTAATGGTGTTCATATAGGTCCTGATTTAATATGGTCTGCAACAGATTAAAATGATAATTTGCTTTAATAATTATAATTCGAATATCGAACAGTGTAATATAATCAAAAATAAAAGAATGATGTCAGAAAAAAGAAAGGACTGATTATTGCTGAATTTATAAACACCTTAGACTTTGACATAAGTGGGTCCGGAAATGACGGAATCAAATGGAAGTTATAAACAAAATCATGGTCATATAAAGAAATAATAAATGGTGCAGTTACAAAAAAATGACCCGTAAAAAAAAATTGGTTATATAAAGAAGTAATAAATGATGAAGTTATAAAACAAATTACCCCTAAATAAACGGAATACACAATTAGACTCTACTTTTATTAATGGGTCACACTGCTGTTTTAATAGAATAGATTGGAGGGTATATTTTTTGTTTAAATTTTGTTTATATGGTCAAGAATGTACTAAACAAGTCCAAGAAGTTTAATCATAGAGTAAGTAAAATGCTTTTTCTATACAAACTAAGAAACGTAAGTATTTCAACAAAACCGAAACTAATGTGAACATATAAAACTGCATATTTTGGAAGAAAAAAAAGAGAAGATAAATTTAACAAAACAAAATTAGAAGAAATAGTTTAAAATGAAAACACGTTTGATCCTACGGTTTCCAGAGTGACTCCTAAGAAAAATATACATTAACCATGAATCTAGAACTCTAGATGAACCAAGATGAAGATTATGCGCTAGTCACGGTTATAAAAATCGGGATATGACTCAGTTGGATAAAAGGCCACAAAATAAGAAATCCCTTAATTTGGAATAAAAATGTTGTTGAAGAAAATGTAGGGAAGTAGAATTCCATTATCAATTGATTTGAAGTGGACTAAATAAACAACTCCTTTGACAATTATATTACTTACTTTGAAAAATATGTACTTTTCTCCTTTTTTCTTACATTTTATTATTGCTATTTGAAATACACAACTATATGGGGATTTTTTTAAAAAATCCAATATCTTTCAAATCCGGTCTCTCTACATTACATTTTATCATGTTTTATTTGTAGCAACATTTTGGTATAGAGACACAATTAATACATAATTAGGAGCTCAGCAAATTCACAAAACCAAACAATATTCATGCCAAAACCAGTATGGAAACAATCGTAAACATACAATTAAGAATGACCAGACGATGATAAAACTCACAATGTTGAAACCATGTTAATTTTTTTTTTGAAAGATATGAGAATGTAATAAATCATCCAAGACAAATTCCTAAAACATATATGTATCTATGACAGTGTTATTATTACGTACATGTATATGTGATGGTGGAAAATTGCATGTATACGTATTTACTAATATGCATAGTATATCATTACATTATTTTATGAACCACCCAACATAAATTATTAAATCTGTTTGACATACAAGATAAGCGTCCAAAAATATGATCATAATAATATACTCCTTTTATTTGTTGAGAATATGGGATGACTTATATTAAAGAGTTGGTATGTACTAGACATGTACTGCATTAGTGAAATTTCTGGTTGGAAGCTTCTAATACTAATTAATCTCAGTTTACTTCATATTACATATAAATTTATTGATCCACACTATGGAATGTTAAATGTGAACGCAAATATGTGAAGTTATATATAATATGAGAGAGAATTAAGCTAATGGGGAACATAAAGTATTGTTTAGGATTATAAAAAGCTTCAAACTTATATTCTAAAATCTAAACAATTTAATTTCCTCCAAAGGGGAGAACACAAGTGTTCCGTAAAGTATTATTATTTTTTTCATCTTTTCTCTAAAAGTTTATTTAAAGACATACATTTTTTCACTAAACTCATTTTATGTCAATTAAAAATGATTTAATTTCTTTGGGTTTTGCGTTATATATAATTTTCTTCTAAAGATGATATCTCATATAAAATGACTATCAACAAAAAAACTATGTAAAATGACTTTTGAAACAATGACAATAGAAGTGTGAAAGCATCAATAAATAAGATGAGTGATTTGTTTTCTCTACCGGAGTTAATATATACAATAAAAATTAGTTAATTATGCACCGGTCAAACTAGTGAAAGATCTCTTCAAATTAGTCACACAAACCATTCGTGCCTTTTGGAATCTCTTTGTTTTTTATTCAAATATGAATTATACAAAACCATTTTAGCATAAACGATTTTAGCATAAACGATTAACATGTGTGAATCGTCGGTAAAGATAACAAAAAGCAAAGTAGTCATGTAGTTTATTTATTGATATGTGAAACATTGGTTTTCAATGACCACATGATAGATTCCACAAGTGAAATGGAATTCAGAAACAAATCCTCTAGCCCGAAGAAGAAATAATAAAAAGATGGAGTGAAGTGAACAAGGCAAAGATGAACTCATGCATATGGAGAATGAACAAAGTATGAATATATTAAATGAGGTCAATGAGATATTAACTGTAGTTAGTGTAGAAAAAAAAATTAGCCATTGAAAGATTCACGAAGTTGGTGAGATAGAGATTGAAGTCAAACACCAACCCGTTTGTTGTTTCAAAATAAACAACACTTACAAATTGCAACTTCTCTGCTTGGAATGCGTATGAGTTTGGCGGAACACTAATTGCATACAAAACTTGGTTACATGAAATTAATGATCTACTCATATGTTTCCGGGATGAATGTGATTTTAAAAAAAAATTGTTTAAAAAAATATCATTTTACATTGGATTTTTATTTTAATAACTAATAATTTTTTATTTAAAATATTTGTATTTAATCTATCATACATTAAATAGTGGTATATGCTGTTAAAAACACACACACAAGAATAAAGTGTTGGGCTTATAAGAGAAGAACGGGCCAGAAGCCTTTTGTAGTGTGCTTCTTCTCTAATTTCTACATAAGATAATAGTAATACAATCAAAAGGTGTGTATTATGCTTTTAACACACAAAATAATCATGACAATTTAACCAAAATAGTTTTTTTTTTTTTTTGAAAATTGTGTGTGCAATTCCCTTTTTACTTAACAACATAATGTTTTGACGGCAAATTTGACATATAAAAAGACTTTAATCTTGACCCAAAAGAATAATAATATAACAAAGACTTTAACCTCAAAAAGGTAAATAATAATCTAAAATAATATTCCAGAATAACCAGAACCACACGATCAGTCAATCCACTCGCTACAGTAAATCCTAATCCATTGAATTAGCGAGAAACACAACAACACAACCTTTCAGTAAATATCATTAATCAAAAATTACAAATTAAAAGAGTATTATTATCATCATGTGCCCATCCCAAACCCAATCCTCTCTGTTCTCTCGTTATCCAATCATTTTCGCGGGTTGATGATAACAGTGGAGTGCGACGGCGACGACGACGACGTTAGGGTTTGATGGCGGTGAAGAAGGCTAGCGAGATGTTTTCGAAGAGCTTGATCGAGGACGTTCACAGATGGGGATGCATGAAGCAGACGGGCGTGAGCCTCAGGTACATGATGGAGTTCGGTTCCACTCCCACTGAGAGGAACCTCCTGATCTCGGCGCAGTTTCTTCACAAGGAGCTTCCGATTCGGATCGCGAGGCGTGCGATCGAACTCGAGACGCTGCCTTATGGCCTCTCTGAGAAACCTGCCGTCTTGAAGGTACGCTTCGGAGGTTCCGGTTTATTCCGGTTTACGGTTTAGTTATTTGTGAGTGGTTCCATTGATTCAGGAGATCCTTAGAACCGTTTTGTTTGCGAGTGATTCCATTCAGCTTTGTATGTAATTTATGTTAAGTTTTCGGGACTTCCAACACAAAACCAATTGACAATTACTAGTTGATTTAAGTGCTAGTGTTGTTTTTCGATACGATCTCTCGAGTTGATGGCTCTTATAATCCCTACTTCAGACTGTGATAAATCATTTTTGGGTAGTTCTACATCAAACAAATGCGGCTTTAATATCATGTTAAGTTCTACTGCTTCCAACATAAAACTAATTGGCCATAAGTGGATTAACCCAATTATTTTAAATATAATATTGTTATCTATTTAAACTTCCGATGTGGGATCTCAACGGTCTCTGGAATGACATAAGATTTGGCAACTTTGACACCTAAATAATCTTAAAATATCTTTTTGTGGAGTGATGTATTGTGTTGAATTATTATCGCATTTTCATTCTAACTCTGCTGTTTTGTAGGTAAGGGATTGGTATGTGGAGTCATTCAGGGACATGAGAGCGTTTCCTGAGATCAAGGATACTGCTGATGAGAAAGAGTTCACACAGATGATTAAGGCTGTTAAAGTAAGGCACAACAACGTGGTTCCCATGATGGCTCTGGGTGTTAACCAGCTGAAGAAAGGAATGAAACTCTACGAAAAACTCGATGAGATTCATCAGTTTCTTGATCGCTTCTACTTGTCACGTATAGGGATCCGTATGCTTATCGGTAAGACTTGTTTGTTTTTCATTCAACTGAAATATCTTTGTTTGTGTTAATACTCTTGAGGTTGTAATGAAAATTCTCAGGGCAGCATGTTGAGTTGCATAATCCAAACCCACCACTTCACACTGTGGGTTACATACACACCAAGATGTCTCCTATGGAGGTGGCAAGGAATGCCAGTGAAGATGCAAGGTCGATTTGTTTCAGAGAGTATGGTTCTGCTCCGGAGATAAACATATATGGCGATCCAAGTTTCACCTTTCCGTGAGTTCTTGTTTTCTTTTTGTGGATTCATTCTGTAGCTTTTGTTTTCTCATAGCCAATAATGTTTTTCTTCTTACTCTTTTTCGTAGGTATGTACCAACCCATTTGCATCTTATGGTGTATGAGCTAGTCAAGAACTCTCTACGTGCTGTCCAAGAGCGATTTGTTGATTCTGATAGGGTTGCACCACCAATCCGTATCATTGTTGCTGATGGAATCGAAGATGTTACAATAAAGGTTTGTTGTTTCCCTCTCTGCTACGCTTTTCAACTTTTTTTGTTGCAGCAGTTTGAGCTGATCATTGTTGTGGGTTAATCTATAATAGGTCTCAGATGAAGGTGGAGGTATACCGAGAAGCGGTCTGCCCAAAATATTCACTTACCTCTACAGCACTGCAAGAAACCCGCTTGAAGAAGATGTGGACTTGGGAACAGCTGATGTACCCGTGACAATGGCTGGTTATGGTTATGGTCTGCCCATTAGTCGCTTGTATGCTCGATACTTTGGTGGAGATTTGCAGATCATATCCATGGAAGGATACGGTGAGTTCAATACTTCTTATGTTTCATATTTTGAGATCATATTCATTGAAGTTTAGAAAAAATCAACTTTGATGTATGTTTGTTGTTGACATGTTGCAGGGACTGATGCTTACTTGCACTTGTCTCGTCTTGGAGACTCGCAAGAGCCTTTGCCATGAGAGTATCTCTCAAGTCAGGCTAGTGAAGAAAGGTTTGGCATATTGATGGTAGACGAGGGGATCTACTCCACTCAGTTTAATATGCTTCTTTAATGTACATACATTATTTCTCGCATTTATGATTTCTTTGATTATAAACACTCAGACATGGAGATTTACCAAGTGAGTTGATCTCTCTGGTTTGATTTGAGCTGATTCAGAACAGTTTATCCTTTGTTTGTTGCAACATTTCTCTTGTATCCGCAAGTAAAAAAAAAAGTTAATTTTATTGGTAAGTTTAAATCTTGTTATTCATGTAAGTTCTTTCATAATTTGTATATTTGATTTTAGATGGTAAATTAATTATTTTTATCGATTCTTAATGATTAGTTTATATTTTTAATTTTCTCTCTTTTTTTTTACAACATTTTTAATTTTCTCTCTCTTTTTTTTGTTTTCAACTATATTAATATTTTTTTAATTGTAGTATTGTTAAGAAGAAATATAAAGATCTTTGAAAATTGCTGACTTTTATTTTCGTTTGGGTTGGGCCCAAGTAAAGATTTACCCAAAGTTCTAGTAAACACTGTCGTATTAAAACTCTCCAGTACGACGTCGTACGCTTTTCTTATTCTCTCTCGCTTTCGTGAACCCCAGCCTCACTACTTCAATCAAGACGCCCAAACCCAGCTCCTTGTCTCTACTATAGTCTCTCGCTTGCAGCGGCGTTATCTCTCTAGTTGACACCGGAGAAATTGTGCTTCTTTGGATCGAACAGGCGGCGCCGTCGATGTAAGTGTATCTCTCAAACCCTAAATCTTATCGGCGATTGTTGGATTTATCGGCATGTCTGTGTTACAATCTCACGGAGCTAGATGATGTTAAATCGATTGTTGAATAATTTTACTTTGTGCACGTTAGCCTAGATTAGCCATCTCGTTGATGAATCATAGTGTGAGAGCTTAGGAAGAGATATCTTTTATGGATGGTAACGTGAGGTTTTCTATTGTTTGCAGAGCCTTTTGCCAATGGCCACGGCGGAAGCAGCTCCGGCTTCTGCTGGTCCACGATACGCTCCGGAGGATCCCACTCTTCCCAAACCATGGAAGGGGCTTATCGATGGAAGCAGCGGCGTTCTGTATTACTGGAATCCTGAAACGAACGTTACTCAATACGAAAGACCTTCTCCACCTTTGCCAGCTGGAGCGCCTCCTAAGCTAGCTCAGATTCCTGTACCTTCTGCAGGACAACAAGGCCATCAAACTCAGCTTGAGCTAGGAAAGCCCGTTGGGCATGTGCCTCAGCAACATGGTTTACAGCAACAGCCTCAGCAGTTCCCATCTCAACATGGAAGGCCCCAAATGATGCAGCAGCAGCAGCATCCGGTCCAGCAGATGCCTCAACAGTCAGGTCAGCAATTTTCCCAACAACAGGGCCAATCTATGGCGCCGCAGCCACATGGGCATCCTTCTCAACAGACGTATCAGCCAACACCACAGCAGCAGCAGCAGCATTCACAGATGCCCCAGCAGCTGAGCCATCAGTATCCACATTCACAACAACAGTACATGGGTTATCGTCCTTACATGCAACCACAAGGGAATCAAAATTCACATCAGATGGGTCCCCAGGGTCAGCAGTTTCCGAGCCAGCAAGAGTACAACTCAATGCCTCCAAAGAGGGAGGGGGAGGAGTTCCATAGGGGTGAGAAAACTGGGTTTTCGCAACCCCATTTACAAAATTCTGAAGCTTCGCCATCTCAAAATACCGCCTTTGAGGCTAAGGCATCATCACAAAGACCAAATGCAACTCAGCAATACAATGGACCTCAAGGAAACTTTCAACACCCTGCTGCAGTCACCCAGTTTCAACAGCCAGGGGCTAATCTGGCTCACCAGCAGCTTGGACCTAGGCCTCCACATCACATGGACCAAATGTTGCACCAGAAGTCTCATGCTTCCCCTTTCCGATCTAATAACACGTATGAGAATAATCTACAAGCTAGACCTGGTAATGACTCCTACGGTAACACAAGAATGGAAGGGCCAATGAGAGGTGCACAACCACGCCATCCTGCAGCAATGCCTGAGGTTAGCTGCAGATTATCACTTTCTCCTTTCTTTTTTATCTTGTGAAATATCTTTGCCTCAGAGTCATTTCTCAGGTAAAGAACCATTTTAAAATAATATGCAGGATATAAGGATAGGTGGCGGTCCACCTGCACATGCTGATCCGGCCATGGGGCAGACAGGGCATGGACCATACGGACACGCTGGTCCAGCTTTTCCAACCGCAGGAAGGCCTCATTTTGCAACAACTCCTGATGGTCCCCATCTTTCGCCTGTTGATAGTTACCGAAAACAGCATGAAATCACAGTAACTGTAAGTTCATGTTCTTTGATTGCTTGCCTTTGGCTGTTAAGTTCTTTAAGCTGTAATGTGCTGTAATTTTTTGCAATTGTTGTTTCAGTGAATGTTTGTCCATAAAACTACTGAGAATGTGGGATTGGACGAACTTCAACTGGAATAAGTAATAGCATTTTAGAATAGTATTAAACCTTGCGCTTTTCTCATATATTCTAATTTGTGTGCCACTTTTAAAAATCTATCGCTCTTGTGCAGGGTGAAAACATTCCAGCACCATTCATCACGTTTGAATCTAGTGGTCTCCCACCCGAATTACTTAGAGAGGTCAGTTTTATTATGAACTTTATTAGTGGCCTTGGTTCTGTAGGCATTATTGTGTGTTAATGGTTTTGATTTTGTTTATCAGTTGCTTTCTGCTGGATTTCCATCACCAACACCGATCCAGGCTCAAACATGGCCAATTGCTCTGCAGAACAGGGATATAGTTGCAATTGCAAAAACTGGTTCTGGTAAAACATTGGGATACTTGATCCCTGCCTTCACTCTTCTTAGGCACTGTCGTAATGACCCCCGCAATGGCCCCACGGTTTTGATCTTAGCTCCTACTCGGGAGCTAGCTACACAGATACAAAATGAAGCCCTTAGGTTTGGCCGGTCTTCCAGAATATCTTGCACTGTGAGTTTTATTCGAGTCTCTTTTGACTTTTTTCGTCATGGCTGATAGAGCCTTCCTTGTTTTTTTTCTGGATACTTATCTATATTTTGGTTACCAGTGCTTGTATGGTGGAGCTCCAAAGGGTCCTCAATTGCAAGAGTTGGAACGAGGAGCTGATATTGTGGTGGCAACTCCTGGGCGCCTAAATGACATACTGGAGATGAGGAAGATTGATTTCCAACAAGTTTCCCTCCTTGTGCTTGACGAAGCAGATCGAATGCTTGACATGGGTTTTGAACCCCAAATCCGTAAGATTGTGAATGAAATACCTCCGCGGAGACAGACTCTTATGTACACTGCGACTTGGCCAAATGAAGTTAGGAAAATTGCAAACGATCTTCTTGTGAACCCTGTCCAAGTTAACATAGGCAGCGTAGATGAGTTGGCTGCAAACAAGGCGATAACGCAGGTGATGGTCATCTAAACCATTCTTTATCACTTCCTTCTACAGAAGTTGGTGATGAGGTTACTAATTCCATGCTTATTATTGCAGTATGTTGAAGTTGTCCCGCAAATGGAGAAAGAGGGGCGTTTGGAGCAAATCCTTAGGTCGCAAGAACGAGGTTCAAAAGTTATAATATTCTGTGCCACGAAAAGGCTTTGTGACCATCTTTCACGCAGCGTCGGACGTAATTTTGGTGCTGTTGTAATCCATGGAGACAAATCTCAAGGTGAGAGAGACTGGGTACTTAACCAGTTCCGCAGCGGGAAGTCGTGTGTGTTGATAGCTACTGACGTTGCTGCCCGGGGGCTCGATATAAAAGACATCAGGTTTGTTGTAATAGTTCTTGTTATATATATCTCTTTGCTTGTTTATTATCAAGATACCTTCCTTACCTTTGATTGTGTTATACCACTACAGAGTTGTGATCAACTACGATTTTCCAACCGGTGTTGAAGACTATGTCCACCGTATCGGGAGAACTGGTCGAGCTGGTGCAACTGGAGTTGCATTCACTTTCTTTACAGAGCAAGATTGGAAATACGCGCCTGATTTAATCAAAGTCCTGGAAGGAGCAAACCAGCAAGTTCCGCCTCAAGTGAGGGACATTGCAATGCGCGGTGGCGGTGGTGGTGGTCCGGGTTTTAATCAGGACCGAAGAGGCATGGTAAACCGTTTTGACTCTGGCCGTGGTGGTAGCCGTTGGGATTCTGCAGGTGAGTTTGGTGGACGTGGCGGTGGGTTTGGTGGACGTGGCGGTGGGTTTGGTGGCCGAAGTGGCGGATTTGGAATGAGAGATGATTCATTCGGACGTGGTCGGGGTTTTCCTGGTCATGATGCGGGTCGTATGAATGTGGGTAGAGGCGGATTTGGTCGGTTTGGTAATAATAATATGGATGGTCGAGGCTTTGGTCG
>NC_027750.1:23033136-23046417 GCF_000695525.1 Brassica oleracea var. oleracea | reverse complement strand
TTCTTTTTTTTTTTTTTTTTTTTTTTATCAAAGTGTATATTTATACATACGATAAAAATACATAGATAGGTAGATACATATAAAAAGGTTGCGGTACCAATCGTCCGTCGCTCAGATTTCTAATATGGATGGTCGAGGCTTTGGTCGTGGTGGTGGTGGTGGTGGTGGTGGTGGTAGTGGTAGAGGCTTTGGTCGTGGTGGTGGACGGTTTGATAACAGAAGAGGGAGAAGCCGTAGCAGAAGTCCTGATTTGGTTAGGCCACGTCGTAGCCCGAGCTATAGCAGGAGCCGCAGTCGTAGCTACAGTCGTAGCCGGAGCAGGAGCTGGTCACGCTCAAGGAGTCGTAGCCCTAGGCGTAGTGGTCATAAACGGAGCAGAAGCTATAGCCGTAGTCCTAGTCCAGTGTATGAAAGAAGGGATAGGCGACCGCGTGTTTCTGGGTTTGATATTAAACCACCAGCTGAGTCTGTCGTGAATCCAGACACTGTAGGAACTGCTGCTTCTGAAACCGTGGCCCCTGCTCCATTGTCTGGGAGACAATGGAATGGTGTTGTCGAGTCTGAGGTAGAAGCAGCTTTAGTTGATAAACCCTAAAAGTCAAGACTCGAAACAGAATGATTCTAAAACCTCAAAATGAAGAAAACACTATTCATCCATCCCAATATGTTTGGTTATTGTTATTGAATTGGAGGTCTTGCAAGATTTGTTGGCTGGAGTTTCTTTATTTTGGTTTTTTTTTTGTTTTATTTTTCCTCGTTTTCTTGTTGTCTTATGGAGAGTTAGTTTGTAATGTATTTGAGAATTTTATGATTCTATCGTTTATGTAAACACCAACAATTATCTTCAAAATAATCTGGACTACAAACTAGTAGCTAGATATATTAAATTTAATATTCGATTAGGTACAAACTTAGTGGTGTACGAGTAGACTAATCTCATTGTGCAACTTAAAGTCACCTTAAGGTCACATTTTTGAATCTAAGAATCAGCTATTTCATTATTAGTGTTACATTGTCAGTATATTATGTCGTCTTATTCATAATTAAACAATTTTAGAATCTAGGAATCAGCCATTTCATGATTTTTTTTTGTCGGCAGCCATTTCATGATTAATGTTACATTTTCAATATTTTCTTTTTGACTAAATAGATTTTCAATATATTTCGTCATCTTATTCATAATAAAACAATTTCAAACACTACAAACATCATTTCATGTAACAACAACACAACAAGAGATCGACAAGACATAATATTCAACAATTTAAGCCAGTTTAATCGTTTCTTTTGGAAAATAATTATCTAATTGTTTCTTGTTAGCATAGTTCTTGGAGCGGAAGTTGAAGAAGAGAACCAAGAGAGACCCATTAAACGCACCCATGAAATATATTGTCCAAACCCCGGAGCAACCAGACCCAAAATAATGCTCCGGAAACATCCAACCCGATAATACAAAGCCGAAAACAAACTGCACAATCTGAAACTCCGTCACAAACCTCTTCCACCTCGGTCTCCGTCCAACGGCACAAAGGAAGTAGTAACCGTACATGACGACATGAACCAACGAGTTCGTCACAAGCGCAACAGGAAACATCGACTGGCGGGTTCGGAGCCAGGTGAAGCACAAGATCACAACCGTTGCATGGTGGTACACGTGGAGGAACGAGAGCCGTTGGAATGATTTGCCGAGTATGATGAGAAGCGTGTCTCCGAACTCAAGGATCTTGGATAGGTAGAAGACTTGGCCCCAGAAGAAGAGCGGTCCTTTAGGTTTCACGTCGAGGGGAAAACAAATCGTGTGGAATAAATGCATTGTGGGGTCTGAGGTTACGGAGAGAATGCAACCAACGGCCATGATAAGAGAGAGGAGGCAGAGGATGAAGCTGTGAACGGCTGTGATTGGTTTGAGAATTTTGGAACCGAGTGAGGGGAGTGAAACGACGGCATGTCGGAGGAGGAATGTTGCGGAGAGGTAAAGGGAGACTACAACGGCTACAAAGAACACGGTGGAGCCAAAGGTTTCACCTTCGGTCCACGTGAAGTTGGCGATGTAGGGGTGGTTCACGAGCCAGTAGGTTAGGGTGGAGTAAGCTAATGCCATTCTCCAGCCAAGTTTGGAGGAACTGAAGTTTGATGGTATAGTAAATAGTCAGAGAGAGTCTATATATAATGTATTTTGAACATCTTTCATTAATGAAAGTAGTTGGACGGATTTGCGTAAACTGATGCCTTTACGTCGTGAATCTAGGAACATGGAGTGAACTGGTGATGTTGCGTCGCCTGGTTTCACGTGTCTTTGCTTCCCCTGCGCTAGGTCTGACCAGAGGCTTACTCAAATAGCTTTTGTCTAGTTTAGTGGAATCGTATAATATTATTTGATTCATGGGATGAATATGGATAACGTGGGAACGTAATAACGTAGAGAATGCAATATGTATAACATGGGATATCGTAAAGAGCGTATCATCATTTAATAAAAGACTGTATCATCATATTTAGTTTTATTTTACTATGCATTACGTGGGAACGTGACGTAGTCTTATTATGCATAATATGAGAACGTAATATTGGGTTAGTCCTGCTAATCTGTTTTGAGTTATATTAAAAAAATTTACCAATTCGAGTTATTACATAACACATTTCGAATTTCCATTGGTGAATTTTGGTTTGGTTTGATTTAGGTATATATGCCAACCCCTAGTTGTTCTATGTACTTTTGAAGACCGAACATTCACTTTATTTAAACTTTTTCACCTACAATTTTAAAGAACTTAATATTAACTTTTTAAAAAAAACTTTTACATTAACCTAAACTGAAACAAGTTTCACTATACTTAGAATTCCAGTTCTTAAACAAATGGTCTCTGCATTTGGTTGAAGCCGATCTTGTGACCTGGACCTCAACAAGAGAAAGTTTATGGTTTGAGCTACTCATAATATAAGTTTTTGGGTTAAATTATAATGAAATTTAGTTTATTTTTTAACTAGAAAATTCTTTACTGGCTGTATTTTAGGCTTGGAACTCATTTTGGTCTGACGTAAACCAAAACAATCAAAACATTTGTAGGTCTTCGCATGTTGGCCCTCACTGAAATGTTAAAGACATATTTAGTGGCCGTAGTGGCGGATTTGGAATGAGAGATGATTCATTTGGTATTGGACGTTGTGTGGTTTCCCTGGTGGTGATTGATGCTGATGATATGAATGTTGGTAGAAGCATTAGACCTTGAATATATTATATTTAATTAGTCACAAACTTGGTGCAGTTATACACTAATCTCAGCTCTTTCAAGAATAGTTGGTTAGTGAATGATCTTTAGTCTTATTCATAGAGAAACTAATCATAACATTTTCCCAGTAGAAACAAAACACATCAACAGTTTAACTCTAAAACAGTGAACAACTTAAGACAAACCAATCTAATGGAAGTTGAAGAAGAGAAGCATTGCAACACCATCCCCTAATCCCGGAACAACCCGAACAAATGATCACGAAGACAAGACAATCAAGGTTTGCATCGTAGCGTATACGTTTCAAAAGTTATAAAAAGACAATCCCTCCTCGTATATACAGATGATCAGATAAGTGTATATATATATAGTTTCTAAAACAGGTCTTATTAGAAGAGTATATTCAGTCAGCTATAGTGATAATATAGCATAAGTGTTTCTTGTCAAGGAAAATGTTTCTACTTGTTAGTGCAAAGATGACACCACAATTGAGTAATATAGAAGATAAATCAAGAGACAAAATAGATACAAGCAAACAACTATTGCTTTATTAGAAATCGTCTAAACAATCTATTACAAGTCTTGTTTATCAGCTTTACACAGCCTGTTAACACCGTAACAGCTGCTACTGAAAGATTCCTAATTTATCCAAACTTGTCTCTCTGTCGTTAGTACTTCAGTAATTGCTTTAGCACGACCCAATAACACCCCTAAGAGATATTCACCCTTCCTCTATAATAATAGTCAGTGTCTTATGGAATACACATGACTCTATAACTCTTTTATATTGATCTCCACGTTTCTGAAACCCTAGCTTCCAAGGAACATGGATATGGACAACTTCCATATGAATAAGTACAATTTCCTTTTCTTGAAATGCACTTATTCATCAAGATATAAACTTGCTCCCCAAGTTTATCTATTGCCTTTTATCCATGGTATAAACTTGCTCCTCAAGTTTATCTCACGCCAGCTCAGCATCTTGAGTCCACGTGGTCTCTACCACTCTGCATGCCTCCTGGTTCACTCTCTGACACACACTGCCTCAGCAACTACGTCAAGACATAAACCCTCAGTTTATTCTTTTCCATCTCAGTATATCTTGCATCCACATGTTAACCCACCACTCTGCATGCCTTATGTAGTAACGACTAATGCATCCAGCATCAGTGACTTCGTCGCCTAGTTAGTCACACAAGACTATTGACATCTACGAGATTCACTTGCATATGCACTACTTTCATCGTATGCCTAACTTATATTATTTACAGAAATACTAATTACTTTTTACACGTATTAAGATCACCTCGTCTATGGGTTTTCAATAAAATTCTAAAAATATGATAACATTATATAATTTATAAATCTAATAATAAAAAATAATCTATGAATATTTTAAAATTTGAGATACTCATGCAAAAAATAAAGATCTCAAGTTTTTTGAAATATCTGCATATCATTTATACTTAATAATATTTTGAAATATCTATTGAAAATGAAGACATTCTATTTACGGATGTTCTCTCTGTTTCTTACCATATAAATAGGTTGCGCACTAGTAGAAAGGAGATATTTATTGGAAAAAAATCGTCAATTTGTTGAGAAGAAAATAACAAAAACAACCAAGCGCTCGTAGCTTGGTGGTAAAGGAGATACAACTGTACTGTCCGCCACTCGGGTTCGAGTCTTGGCCACAACGGATTTAACATCCCTTCCGTAGGGGCGCTGGACCTCTTTCGGGGATAGTTGAGAATGTGGCTGTCCAGATACTAGAGTTATCAAAAAAAAAAAAATAATAATAACAAAACCCAATAAATCTTGTGAATCGCCATTATCAAGAAGAATGAGACTTTTGTGCGTGGAAAAGATTCCAAATCATCTATCCGAGGAAATGTCAGTCCCAAAATCCAAATTCTCTTTGAAATAAGTACATGTTATTGTTTGGGTCGAGAGAAGAGATAATGAATGAACTTGACTAAACAAAAGGTTCAGATTCATTTTAAATTATACTAACATTAATTAAAGACGTAAAACAGAGACATGTTAATGCCGCGTTATTAGACAAATGTGTACAAAGTACCAACCAATCACGAGCTGTGTCCGTCTGAAACCCGAGGCAGAAACACAGAGACAAACATCTCTTCCTCTCTCTCTTCCCATAAAGATCTCAACATCACTCTCACTCTTTTTTTTTCTCTCAACATTTTTTATCTGCAACAGTTAAAAACAAATCTCTCACAACTCTCCTGAAGAGGCCAAGAGCAGAGAACGCAAGCTGCACATTTCCTTCTTCCTCTTCTGGGTAGTTCTAACCTGTTTTGTCTTTGGTAAGTGTTTTTTTTTTCTTTTCTTTATGAGTCATTCTTGAATCCAAGCTTAGATCCCATGTCTTTTACTTCTCTGTTTAGCTTTTTGTTTCTTTTTTTCTCGCCAGCTTTTGATTTTTCTTTCGAATTTTCCTGCAAAAATGTGTTGTAAAGTGTTCTCCTTTTTGCCAAATCAAATCTACTGTACAACCGCAATCAACGCTTTGAGTAAATCTCTTTGGATTCTGTTTTAGCTTTCCTGAATAGATATTCATATTTGGATCTGAGTTTCTTAGTAAACTGAATATTCACTTTCATAAACCCATTCAAAATAGTTAGTTTCTCTTTGTTTTTTTTAATATATTTTTCTGAGTAAAAACCAGTTTCAGCTACTTAGAAAAGTATTAACTCTGAATCAGTTGGATTTAGCTTTCTAAGCTTAATAGTGTGTTAACTTGCTTTAAGTTCTTAACTTTGTAGGACACCAAAACTAAATGGCTGAGGCAGAGAGCTTTGTCCCTTTTCAAGGGATAAAGAATGATATCAAAGGAAGACTCAGATGCTACAAACATGACTGGACCAGTGGTTTCAGAGCTGGATTTAGGTACATTCATTTATCTTCCCTTTTAAAAAAAAATGTTTAATGCCTGAGAGAGTTGAGGCTGATCTTACTTTATGAAACAATCTAGGATTCTGGCACCGACAACTTACATTTTCTTTGCATCCGCCATTCCCGTGATTACATTTGGAGAACAGCTGGAGAGAGATACTGGTACACAACAACAACCACACTTTTGCTCCCTCACTTACTATCTTTAATGTTAATGAGAGTAATACTAAACTGTTTGCAACATGGCTAGATGGGAAGATCACAGCTGTTCAAACCTTAGTTTCAACTGCATTATGTGGAGTGATACATTCCATTATAGGAGGCCAGCCATTGTTGATTCTCGGTGTTGCAGAGCCTACTGTTATAATGTACACCTTCATGTTCAACTTCGCCAAAAACAGACAGGACTTGGGGTCTAATCTCTTTCTCGCATGGACCGGATGGTAAAAACTCAAAATCTTTCTCTTTTACATGATAACAACAAAAGAAGTATTCAATCTTTCTCTTCTTTCTTTTGGAAGGGTTTGCTTGTGGACGGGGCTATTGCTATTCTTGTTAGCTATTCTAGGCGCTTGCTCCTTTATCAATCGGTTCACTCGTCTTGCTGGGGAGCTTTTTGGTATCTTGATAGCTATGCTTTTCATGCAAGAAGCCATTAGAGTAAGTAACAAGAAGCTTACAGTCACAAACTTTATAAACTGCCATTATGTTTGAAACTCTTTACCTTTTTTATTTTACAGGGCATTGTGGATGAGTTTGGTGTCCCTGGAAGAACAAATCCGAGATCAGCTCAGTTCCAACCTGCTTGGGTGTTTGCAAATGGAATGTTCGGTTTGGTTTTGTCTTTTGGACTTCTCTATACCGCGCTTAAAAGCCGTGAAGCAAGGTCTTGGAGATTTGGTGCTGGTAAGGAACCTTTAGTGTTCATTTTTTCGAATACTAGGAGGTTTGGGCCGAAGCCCAAAACCACAGCATGTAATATTAGTTTGTCCCAGACCACTGATACTATCCTTGTGATTGCAGAATGGTTAAGAGGGTTTATAGCAGACTATGGTGTGCCAGTGATGGTGGTAGTGTGGACTTGTGTATCATACATACCTTGGAAGAGTGTTCCTCAAGGGATACCGAGACGCCTCGTTAGTCCTAATCCATGGTCCCCTGGTGCTTATCAGAATTGGACTGTCATTAAGGTACTTAAATCATTTTCATTACTCTCTTTTACTATTAATTGCTTTATGCTTCATATTTTACCAAACTGTTTGCAGGAGATGCTGGATGTGCCTGTGGTTTACATTGTTTTAGCGTTGGTTCCAGCGTCAATGATCGCTGTTCTTTACTACTTTGATCATAGTGTAGCTTCACAGCTAGCACAGCAGGAAGATTTTAACCTGAGGAAGCCACCTTCTTTTCATTATGATCTGCTTCTTCTAGGCTTCTTGGTAAAAGATGTAGTCTCTTATCTTTCTTGACTAAGCCGTTTAATTTACAATATAACTCTTCTTTTGTAGACAATCTTATGTGGTCTCATTGGGATCCCTCCATCTAATGGTGTCATCCCACAATCTCCAATGCACACAAAAAGCTTAGCAACACTGAAACACCAGGTTTGTCATTATTACCTCGCTGTGTTTTCTGTAGAGGCCTTCTTGTCATTTAAAACCAGTTTTATGTGTGCAGTTACTACGAAACAAACTCGTGGCAGCTGCGCGAAAATGCATCAGAAACAAGGCAACGTTAGGAGAAGTCTACGGAAGCATGGAAGAAGCTTACCAGCAAATGCAAAGCCCTCTGATACACCAAGGACCTTCTCGGGTACGTATGTGTGTATCATCTACATCAGTTTATTATATAATCAGACTTTTTTAAACTCATTTACTGAACCGTTTGCTCGATATCAGATTCAGGGACTCAAACAGTCACAAATGCAGAAGGGTTCAGGATCAGTAAACGCAGATACGCTGGTTGATGAAGCGGTGTTCGATGTAGAGACAGAAGTGGAGAATGTGTTGCCTGTGGAAGTGAAAGAGCAAAGACTAAGCAACTTTCTTCAAGCTATGTTGGTCGCTGGATGCGTTGCAGCGATGCCGTTGATCAAAAGGATCCCTAGCTCGGTTCTTTGGGGTTACTTTGCTTACATGGCCATTGAAAGCCTCCCAGGGAATCAATTCTGGGAGAGGATAGTGCTTCTCTTCACCGCTCCAAGCAGGAGATTCAAGTAAACAAACATCAACCTTTCTTACACAATCAAGAGTATGTTTTGTAATAATGGATTTTGGTTCTTGTTTTTTTTTTTGGCAGAGTTCTTGAGGATAACCATGCGGTGTTTGTCGAAACGGTGCCGTTTAAGACGATGGCGATGTTTACTTTGTTTCAAACGGGGTACTTGCTGGTCTGCTTTGGGATCACGTGGGTTCCGGTGGCTGGTGTTTTGTTCCCGTTGATGATAATGTTTCTTGTTCCGGTTAGGCAATACGTGTTGCCTAACTTCTTTAAAGGAGCTCATCTTCAGGACTTGGACGCTGCAGAGTATGAAGAAGCACCTGCTCTCTTGTCATTCAACCTCAAACCAGTAACAACCTCTCTTCTTCTTCATCTTTTTTAAAAAAATGTTTAGAGCTTTCTTGAAAATCAAATAAACTCAGAGTTCTAAAAATCGGTCATAGACAAAACGACTTTTATAGACCGACGGTCTAGGCCGCATCTTATCCAATGTTCAAGAAATCGTTAGGTGGTAATTATACGTTTTATAGAAGATTATTGATTAGGCGGGAGTCTAAATGTCAAAACCAAATTTTTTAAAAATTGTTCAAAAAATCTGTTTTGTTTAGTTCAGATTTACCATCTAGGTAGGCGTCGATAGACCGATTTTTAGAACACTGGTCTAGACTATGCACTAATCCTCTATATAACATTTAATTACGGTGTGGAGATTTTTTGAACATTTGATAAATTTATTATTTTGGTGTGTACCAGGAAGGTGAAGTGAGCCGTGCGACGTCGTTTGCAGACAGTGGAGAAGTGATGGACGGGATGTTCACGAGGAGCAGAGGAGAGATACGGAGAGTGAACAGCGTTAAGCTCGCTGGCAGCGTAGGAGGTGGATCAACGGGAGGTTCGCCTGCGGGTGGAGTGGAGTTGATGAGGAGAGTGGTGAGTTTTCAGAATCCTAGAGTTTCGGAGAAAGTGTATATACGGAGCTCAAGTGATTACAGAGGAGGAGAGAGTAGTCCAAGATCGCCAGCTGGAAGAGCTCCTCTCAGTCCACGGTTTGCGGCTGCGGGAGGTGGAGGAGGAGGAGAACAGAGACTTTCTAATTTAGGAAAGTCTGTTTAGTCAAACATTTAGTGTCTTAAATTCATATTCGTAACCGATGACTCTACGAAGCCTATATGTCTGTTATAATGAAATTACTGAAATGAAAAATGGAAAAAGAAAATGAATATTCCTAAGAATTTAATTATTTCAAGAAAACATGTTTTCCTTTGATTTTTGTAAATTTGTGAGTAATATCTTGGCGTTTTTTTTGCTTAGCACACCAATGAAAAGGTCAGTCTATAAATGTGGAGAGAATGGACAAAAGAGTTTACAGTATTGTTTGATTTATATATTAAAACTTACAACTGTTTGAGTCTCCATTAGATTAACTGATTTAGTAAAGACGTCTTAGAAAATGCTTCTAATGATAATCAATCTTAAAACATATAATTACTTATGTTCTTTCATTAGTTGAATTTACAATCTATATGTATCATGAATATGTAGTTTAATTATTGGAAATCAACAAAATCACACTCAAACTAGTTTCCTGCGTATGAACTATAAAATAAACTTATTATCTTTGAGATATTTAATGGTTTTTACCAGAAATAATCTCTTAAAATTTTCGAATTGTTCAGAAAAATCTTGTTTTGATTTGTAAGAGAAGGATGTTGAGATTATGTTAAAGATCTTGTTTTGATTTGTAAGAGAATAAAGTGAGTAAATTAACAACAAATAAAACCGAATTAATAAAGCCTAACTTATGGGCTAACAAATTAGACAATAAGCCCATTAAGAAAGCCTGACTTGCCCAAGAATTCAGAGGAGTCGAAATGTCAACTTTAACCAGCCTTGCGGTAACTACTTGTCTTTATTCTATAAATCATCTCTCTCATCTTCCCTATCTGTCTTTCTCCCCTACCGTTTCTTCACAAACAACCAAAGCGAACCACCACAGAAAGAAAGAGAAAAAAACAGCTTCGTGATCGTCATCATCCTCCGGAAAAAATCTACAATGGGGATTGTCGTCAAGTCATTCAAAGATCAATTCTCATCTGGTTTGTTTGTTATCTCTGTTTTTGATTTTTTTTTTCCCGCGGAAACGAAATGTACGCAGATCTTGATCGGTCTTTGCTTTCTTTTTTTTTGGTTGGATGGTGCAGATGAGAGATTGAAGGAGTCGAGCAACATCATTGCCAAATATCCAGATAGAGTTCCGGTCAGTTTAATAAAATGCCTTAGATCATTGTTTGTTTCTGAGGTTGACGTGTGATCATGGATCTCCTAGGTTTCGAATCAAATTCTAGGTTTAGGGATCTGACGTGACGATAAAGAAAGACCATCTGAATATTATTTTTTTGTTAATAGTGAAATTATAACAAGATTGATGATAACTCTACAACGTCATCTAATATGATTGAGTCAACCTTTTTCTTTTTTAGTCATTTTTACTTTATTTTTTTGGAATCATTAAGAGGTATTGGCCTTACATATTTAAAATAAATCATGTAATTTAACTCTTTGTTGTGGAGTAGACTCTTCCCAGGATCTGAACATGTTACATTTTAGATTTAATGAGTTTTAGCCATTAAATCATTTTTTATTGGTTTTCTTCGTAGTCAAATTGTGTTTATATAGTATTTTGTTCTTTTTTTGGTATTCCATGGTTGATTACGGCATTATGATGTTTTTTTTTTTTACTTTGGGTTCTTTATTATAGGTAATCATTGAGAAATATTCAAATGCAGACCTGCCTGACATGGAGAAGAGCAAGTAAGTTTTGTGTCATCACCTAACCTGTTGGATTTAAGTGAATATATATCAATAACACTATATGTTGAATGAATCACGTTTTGATGTGTGCAGGTTCTTGGTCCCACGAGACATGACTGTTGGACATTTCATTCACATGCTAAGCAATAGACTACAGTTAGATCCATCTAAAGCTCTGTTTGTTTTTGTACAGAACACACTTCCTCAAACAGGTACCTAATCAAGCAGCATCCATGTTTAAGACTTTCTCAATAATACAACATCCATTAATAGAACATTAACTCTACTCTTGATTCTCTGCAGCTGCTCGCATGGACTCTTTGTACAATACTTTCAAGGAAGAAGATGGTTTCCTCTACATGACTTACAGCACTGAGAAGACATTCGGCTAACCCAAAAAAAAAAGATTCGTTGCTTAAATATTTGAAAAGCTCGTTTTCTGAATAATCCGTTTGTTTGACATATTATTTGTGAATAATGAATGTCAGCTCTTGTTGTTGTTGTTGTTGTTAGCTGACCTTTGTACAGAAAAGCTAAAAAAAATTGACTTTGTAAATTGTATTCAATAATAAAACAATGTGATGATATGCTCACACGAAACCTTTCTTTGTTTTTTTTTGTTCTTCCCTCATAAAAAGGAACACAAATGATTTCGTGCAAGCACGTAAGGTTGGAGAAATATGGTAAACTGAGGCCTAAGAAAATTCAATGTCGGTGCGTTAGACTTGTACCATACGACTTGGATTGTGTGTTATGAGATAATGTTATGAGTTGAACCGCAAACTTTAGAATATAGTCTGTACGTGTATATATCCTCTAGTCAAATTTTTATTAGTAATTTTTTTTTCACAACAATTGAAACCATATATGGTACAAAACACACGTTTGAGTTCGGGATGTTACGGGCACGATACATGGTCTATACGATTGGATAAAGCATCTTTTTTTGGGTCGGCATAAAAGCATCATTGTAGTTTTTGGAACTTTGGTGCTCTTTTCTAGTGATATATGGATTCGGATATTCCTCACTAATACCGACACAATACTATATTCCCTCCGTTTCAATATAGATGATGTTTTAAAAGGTTTGTTTTGTTTCAATTTACATAAAGTTTTGAGATTTTAAAGAAGTTTTGAGATTTTAAAATTAACTTTAACTTTATTGGAAACTGTTCAACCAATTAGATTTTACAGTTTTTTTTTATAATTGGTTAATTGATTTTAAAATTATATCTTAAAAATATTTTTCTAGGGAAATGTAATTTTCTTAATCTTTGTGTACTATTACAAAACATCAAGTATTATGAAACGGAGAGAGTATAATAAATTACTTGATCCAAACGAAAAATAATTGTGCTCTCTGTTGTAGTTAAATAATTTTTTTTGATAAGTGTTGTAGTTAAATAATTGCTATAAGGGCCATTTTGTCAAACTGCAAGGGCTTAGTTTAAGAAAGGATAACAAATCACGTGTTCTGAGACTATGGCCGGTCGAGATTCATGGTGTTCCAACCTCTTAAATAAAAGAGTTGAAGCCTCAGCAGGAGTTGAAAATTAGAGATGCATGTATCCAATCCAACCAACTTAAACCAGATTCAAAACGTCAGCTAACCTAAAGCCAAACCTAAAGGATGATTTTGTTTGACTCTATCCTAAAGTGAATGCTTAACCTAAGGATGTATATGATATGGCAAAAATATGAATTTCTAACCCTAAAGAAGGCCTTTTACGTATAACTAGGCTAAGACCCGCGTCTTGCGCGGAATCAACATTATATATATAAATTATTTTATGTATTAAATATTTTTACATATTATGAAATAATAAATATATATTAAATAATTAAAAGTCAGTAACTATTAAATATGTAATTAAATTGGTGTGAACATATAAATCAATTTTATTAATCTAAAAAATATATTTTTTTATATTTGATAGGATATATTATTAAATTTAAATGATACTAATATAGATAATATATTTTAGTATATTTTTAATATTAATATCTATTAAATGATGATTTCTACTCAGATAGTTTTTTTGATCATTTGTATCTTTTATAGAAAAAAAATTAAATTACTCATAACAAAATTTTCATTGTGGGA
>NC_027750.1:23012817-23032800 GCF_000695525.1 Brassica oleracea var. oleracea | reverse complement strand
TTTTTTATCAAATCTTTATTATTCAAAATCATTAATTGCCATATATAATTTAGCCACATTAGGCAATTCCGTAAATTTTATTTAAGAAAATAAAAAGTACATTAATGATGAATTTATTGTTAGTTTAATAAAAAGTTTATTATATAATTAGATGGACCAACATATTTCTCTAATGATTTTAAGAATCATTCTAGTGATGACATGTGGGTACAAAAAGAAGTTGTAATGATTCTCAAATAATATATAGGAAATAAGACTATGAATAATGGGTATTTTTTGGTTTTAGTAAAATTAAATCTTAAATTCTTAATGCAGCCATTTTTGTTAGACCTTCAACCATCAACCGTTTTTGACTTTTTTTTTTTTTGATAACTCTGGTATCTGGGCAGCCACATTTCCAACTATCCCCCGAAAGGGGTCCAGCGCATCAACGGAAAGGATGTTAAATCCGTTATGGCCAAGGCTCGAACACGGGTGACAGGCAGTACAGCTGTACCTCCTTTACCACCAAGCTACTGGCACTTGGTTCCGTTTTTAACATTTGACACCTCGTTCCTCTTTATTAATCTATGTAATCATGCAGTCGTTTTTAATCATAGTTCACCTGTCTTCATCGGCTCGTGGATGACATGTCATTGGTCAAAATTAAAGATGCCATAAATAAATTAAGATTTTAAGCCGAAATGTACCAATATATTTCAACCACATATTCTCAAGTAGCCAATAGGAACTCTTGATTTTAAGCTACAATATAAGTATGCATTATTCCCGCATGCCGCTATATTTCTTTTTTTTTTTCACTGAATAATACTTGTATTAAACTCAAAAGGCTGTACACAAACAATACACTCCACAGTGAAAACATCACTAATGCCAAACTAGAAAGGATCCAGGACAAACAATCGAAAGCAACAAAAAGGATTAAACAGGTTGAGCCTCATTTGAGAAGAACCTACAAAGCCAGGAAGGCTCCCCTGCTGCTACATAGGATTGTCTACGATCCTCCATAGTGACACTTCTTGCTATCAAAAAAGTCCCTTTGTTACAACGCTTTTCTTCCACAACCATTCTCCATTGAGATATCTTTGTAAGCATATCAGAAAGAGTAGATGAATGGAACTTAAAAGATGGCCAAGCAATTGGTCTTTTAATCATTCCAATGATATCTTCTTCTTGGCCTGCAAAAATAACTCTACGAATCTTTAGGCTTGACATACTCTCTACCGCCCAAGTCCAAGAGCATAACTTTGCATCCATTGCATTCGAGTACCCACACGAGGACTTCCTACTGTGAAGTAGAACTGTTCCATCCCCATTTCTAAGGACCCATGCTGATCCAACCTCTCTAGTATCTTTATTCCAGGAGTGACCAATGTTGCATTTCAACCAAGACTACATTGGTTTCTGCCAACTTAGCTTGTCACCTCTAACTCTGTTGTTGATTCTACTTGTTTCTCTACCTTCTATCATTTGAACCTGAAGCCAATCACCTGCTTCTTTTTGACTCTTTTCCACTAGGTTACTTGTGGTTGACATACGCCCTTCAAACAGGAAATCATTTCTATTCTTCCAAAGCAACCACAGTAACTAAGGAATAGATTGTGTAAACTGAGAGATAACCGATCTATCTGACATCAACTTCAGTACACAATCCATATTTTGATAACAGAGTCACAAGAGAATATATTTCTCAAATGTGGAATACCAGATAAAGCCCAAACCTTTCTTGCCCAAGTGCACGAGAACAAGACATGATTAGAAGACTCACCTTCCAAGCCGCAAATTTGGCATCTGGAATCTATTTTCATCCCCCTTGATAAAATATTATCTGCCATTGGAAGAGCCTCCGATAGAATTTTCCACATGAACGTCTTAATTTTATATGGAGCTTTTACCTTCCACACCCGTTTCTTCAAATCATTGAGAGATGGAAGCATAAAAGCCTTTTCCAACTGCTCCTTCTTTATCATCTCACATCCAAACCAATATCCTGATCTAACCGAATAATCACCATTCCTATTGTGCTCCCAAATCCAATAGTCATCCTCATCAGGAATTGGGTTTATCTTGGTGATCAACTCTACATCCTCTGGGTAAAAAAGGTCCCTGATCTTGTCAATATCCCACCATTTGGATCCATTATCTATTAAGTCCGCCACCGTTAGATCCAAATCCACAAGACCATGGCGCATTAGAGGAGAGCTCTTTTGCCCACCATTCAACCATTTTCCAGTCCAGACATTAACACTTCTCCCATTCCCAATCATTCGTCTTAACCCGGGAATCAATAACTCTCTGCCATATAAAATACTTCTCCAAGCATAGGATGAGCTTTTACCTAGATCCGCCTTTAGAAAATTTATATCAGGGAAGTATCTGCTTTTCACATATTCCGCAAAGAGAGATTGAGGATGCTGCAGAATACGCCAAGCTTGTTTGGCTAGGATGGCTAGGAGGGCCTGATTAAAAATCTGAATATCTTTAAAACCAATCCCTCCTAACTTCTTTGGGAGACACATATTCTCCCAACTCACCCAATGAATCTTTCTCTTGTGTTCATCAGCGTTCCACCAGAAATCAGCCATCGTAGACTCTAAGTTATCACAAGTCATTTTCGGAAGCCTAAAACAAGTCATTGTATAAACTGGCAAGGCCATAGCAATCGACTTAAGTAAAACCTTTTTCCCACCTTGTGATGTCAGCCGAGCATAATAACCAGATAATCTGTCTCTCATATTGTCTTTTAAAAAGCTCATCATTTTAACTTTGGAGCCCATAAACACCTCTGGCAGACCCAAATAAGATCCATCCCCTCCTTCTTTAAAAATTCCAAGCACTTCTTTAATCTGATATTTCTTCTCCTCATTCACTTTAGATCCGAAAATGATAGAGAATTTGTCAAGATTAATCATCTGACATGTTGCCCTTTCATATATACTAAGAATTTCTGAAACCACAGAACATTCATCTACATATGCTTTCACCAGGAAGAGTGTATCATCCGCAAATAATAAATGATGAATCTGAGGCCCTTGAGGAGAAAACTTCATACCCGTCAACAGATGTTGGTGAGAAGCTTGGTTAAGCAAGAACGTAAGTCCTTCTGAACACAGAACAAATAGAAAGGGCGATAGAGGGTCCCCTTGTCTTAACCCTCTACACAGTTTAACAAAACCATGAGGCTGACCATTGATCAGAATTGTATAGGAGGCTGACCTAACATAAAACATGATCCAACCAACCCATCTTGGGTGAAAACCTAGAGCCAACAGAAGATCTTGCAGATAATCCCATTCGACTCTATCATAAGCCTTGGACATGTTTGACTTAATGGCTACGAACTCCTTGGAAATAGAGTTAACTGACCTCAAAGCATGAAGAGATTCATGAGCTATGATAATATTATCTGAACTCATTCTGTCTAACACAAAAGCTGACTGATTCTGTGAAACCAAGTCAGGAAGAAATGGTTTGATTCTTGAGGCTAATATGTTGGCCACAATCTTGTACATGACAGTACAAAGACTTATCGGTCTACGATCATACATCAAGGTTGCACCGGGAATTTTAGGAATCAAGCAAATCTGCGTCATGTTCCACTCCAACGGAAACTCACCAGTAACGAAGAACCTTCTTATCTCCTCAGATACTTCATTTCCTATCACATCCCAATACTGCTGAAAGAAGTATCCTGTCGTCCCATCCACTCCTGGCGCACTAGAGCTTTTTATTGAGAATACTGCCTCCTTAATCTCTTCTTTTGATATTTCACATGTCAGTAAGCTATTCAACGAATCAGACACTCGAGAAGGAAAATTCTGAAACGATACTCTTTGAGACTCAGAGTATGAGGATGAAAAATGCTTCCTGAAATAATCAGCTGCAATTTGACCCTTAGAAGCTTCAGCTCGATGCATAAAACCTTCAGAGTCTTGAAGCTGATCTAAACCATTTGATGCCCTTCTAGCTTTCACATACGCATGGAATATCTTCGTATTCTTATCACCATGTAATGCCCATTCATTCTTACTCTTTTGTTGCCAAAAGGACTCTTCATCCTTATACGCTCGAATCATCTGAGAATTAAGCACTGAGATCCTCTGACAAGAGGGTTTGATCTGAGTAAATTCCAATTCCAGAGCATCTTGAATCTTAACAATTCTATCCTTGGAATTGAGAACATTTTCCTTTTTCCACTTACTCAACGTTTTCCTGCAACTCCTTATTTTATCCGCCACCGACCAACCAAACCTCTGATCTGGGCAGTTCCAAGCTTTGTCAATCGCTTCTCAAACTTGAGGTTGATGAAGCATTCGTTTATCAAACTTGAAAAAACCCCTATAATCCTCTTGAGATGTAAACATTTTGATCAACAGCGGTCTATGATCAGATCCCCTCTTCTCCAAGAAAGCTTGATTTGAAGCCGGAAAAGATCTAAACCATTCTTTGTTTCCAAAACTTCTGTCTAATTTGGATTGGATCCAATCATTGCCTCTCTTACCTCCCCATGTAAAACTGTTACCAGTACTTGGTAATTCTTTCATTCCAGAGCCCTTCAACATGTCTGAAAAGTCTTGAAAGGTGGAGTCGCTTCTTCTCGGTCCTCCTAATTTTTCCTCATTGTTAAGAATTTCGTTGAAATCTCCTAACATTATCCAAGAATCCTTCCTTGCAGGACCAAACCTAAGAATCCTTTCCCAAACATGCTTCCTTTCTGATATATTAGGATGCCCATATACACCAGTAACAAACAACTGTACACCTTCTATCAACACTTCCATATCCAAAATATTTTTATCCGAGAGCAAAATATTCACATTGCAACCTTTCTTCCAAAACAAAGCTAAACCTCCAGATTTACCAACAGGGTTCACTGTATGAACATAATCATATCCCAACCACACCTGGATATCTACAACCACATTTCTACAGTTCATAGTTTCCATAAAAAAGATCATCTCAGGGAAATGCGACCTACGCATCTCCATGAGGCGCGGAATTGTCAATTCTTGAGGACCCCCCAATCCTTGACAATTCCAAGCCAGTATGCTCATCAGATGTTCGACGGTCCCTCATTCGGGACCATCCTTGGTTTTGCGCGCTTAGCGACTTCTTCCTTCTTTCGAATTTCTTCCCATTGCTTCCTCTTCTCTCCCTGACTCTGGGTTTCCTTTCCAGTATTCACACTTGAATGAACCTCCATCATCTGTAGATTCTTTTGATCTTTAATTCTCTTAGCCTTGAAAGGTCTCCTTCTAGGTAATCATTTTCTCATACTAGTACCGGAATGACCTGGTTCAAAGAAGCCAGAGCCACAAACCATAGTACCAGTTTGAAATAAGGAAGAATTTACCTCTTCACGATCATAAATAGAGACCGTTATACTCGATGACTTTTCTTGAGATAAAGACAAAATATTTCCAGCTCTAATAGCAGACGCTAGCAGCTTCCGGCTTTGACCTTCAGAAGCTTCCCTGGCATTCGTAGGAACTTGTGGTACATAACCAAACACTAAACCTTTCCCTTTGTTAAGATCCGAGGAGACAATAGGATTCGGCTCCAAGGTAAGAGCAATCTTTTTTGTAACGGGATCTTTTTTAGCTGCTGCTACAGAACTCTTCACTCTATCCTCCCTAATCTTCCTTTCAGAACCACTCACCATCAATAAGTACTGACGCATAGCTTCATGTACTTCTTCAGCGATCCTCAATCTACCCGTAGCTGGATTAATACCAACCTGATCTTCTCTAAGTACTCCAAACAAGGGGTCTGATTCTTTCAAGACAAGCTCTTTAGCAACTACTCCGCTATATTTCTCTTTATGATATACTCCTTCCGTTTTTTTAATATAAGATGTTTTGATTAAATACACAAGAATTAAGAAAATTACTTTTTAAAAGATAATATTATTAAACATTATAAATTAAACATAAGTTAACCAATCATAAATAATGCAGTTGACCAATTTTCAATAAAGTTAAAATACTTTAGAATTATCAAAACTTCTTATATTTTGAAAAATTAAAATTTTTCTAAAACATCTTATATTATAGAACGGAAGGAGTATTTTGTATCATTGTGTTTCATTTTTTAACTATAATTGGAGCCAATACTTGATCGTACTTCATAACATTAACATTGTGAAATATAATGGGAGTTTTGATTGGTCAATATAGTTTTGTAACTTTTATCATATGTTTCTTTTGGACCAGATTGGGCCTTTTAAATAGAACACAGACCCGTTTTGAAACTGTACATTTCTTTGTTATCTGGACCAGATTTCTTTGTTATTTGGATCAGATTGGTCACTTTAGTTACATACCATAATGTTCTTTTTGGTATCACAATCATCTCAAGTTGGCCGTCCTTAAGCGCTCTAGACACATCTCTCTATACTCTAGAGTAAGTTCTGAGTACTATTCTATTTTTTTCTGATCATGAGTTGTAATATATAACTTCGACGAGAGAAGGGTTTAATCCATATGCTTCTTTGGAGATAATTAATTTGGAATATGGTTGCTTAAGGCTGTTGTGTTATTAGAGCATTTGATTTATGAAATTTATAAATGTTTCTTGATAAGAAGGAATCAAAGCATAATCTTAAGGTTTATGTTCAGGGATTTTGGAAAGGAGAAACATCAATTCAACACGTCCAGGACTCGATTTGAAGATTTTGAGGTATATAATCTCCGTGCTGCTGTCTGGATAAGGAATAACATTTTAGAATATGTGTGTTTTATTAGATTTTAGAATATATGTGTGTTTTATTACATTTTAGAATATATGTGTTGTTGACTTGTTCCTTGGACCTTTTAAAATCTTTATAAGGTATCCTCTGATCAAGATGTGCTACAAAACTCTCAAGCTTCAGAATATGAAAAAAAAAACATAAAGAATAAAGGTTATACATGTGGCATCTCTTTCTTTTTGTTGTTAACCCACAGAAAATGATTCTACAATCTTTATGAGTCAATGTTTATGTGTATTCAGTATTCATGTCCTCAAAGGCTTTTGGAAGAAGCAGATAAACTGTGGATGAAAATTGAAAATGCAACTTCGAATATCTTGAGGAGTTTATATATGCCTGTCTTAAGATGAATTTTGAACTCGAATGGTTGAAAAGCTTCAGATGTGATGTGCTTATAGATTTCGTCATTGGCATTGCTCTAGTTGAATTATTGTTATTACTAAAATAGTAACATTTAAAGTACGTGAGTACTTGTGTATAGTTGCTGCCAGCAAGAAAAAAAGAACGAAAGTACTTGTATAGTTTTCTTGTATACTAATCAAAATACTCCAACAATATTATATTTTCCAAACGTCATGCAACAAGCAAGACAAGGATGTTATGGTGCCTTACTCCATTCAATATTATAGTTTAAAGTAATTTTAAACTAATACAATTATGTGTACTGGAAGTTTTTAATATTTAAAGAGAAACAAGAAAAGTAAATTTGCTCGCCGACATTTGGTAGATGAAGAAAGGAGGGGATGTTATGGCCCCAAAGATCCTTTGGGGAATAACATAATCTTCAAAAGCTGGTCACATGTGTCTCATTCCTGTCCAAGTCAAACCATATACCATTTTTGTTCTTTATTTTAGTACACAAGTTTATTAGCTTATTATTATTACTATTACTCTAAACTTCTTTTGCAAAAATGCTTTTATGCTCATTAGGGCTGACTAATTTTCACTTTTCAACTTTACAAATCGGAAAAGCTTAATTTTCTTGCAGTGAAGTGACAGATTGATACGCAATAGCTTACGAAGTATCTGAAGTTTGGTCTCAATCATTAAACCTTTTTTAATATATAGATTACTAAAGCTAAGTTCAAAATGTGATTATTCGTATTTGATATGAAATGTCTTTTGGTGTGCAAGATCTTGAGGTTTTTATTAATAATTTCAAATAAGTAACATATCCAAATTGATTCCATCAGTGGCATTGGTAAATATACCAAGAACCTTTAGTAGCTTCTTTAACACCATACAAATATATAAGAATCTACTATTTTAAATACTAGACAAATATGAACTTTTTGTTGTAAGAATTAAATAACTAGACTCAATCAAATTGTAACTAATGAACTGAATTGATTATGTTTGGTTTTTGTTGTTCAAATTAAATTCTCATCGAGTCATCGAGCAGGAAAAAAGTTAATTTGAACTTTATGAAGAGAATGGGCTGCTTTACCTACTACACTCGAGGAGCCTTCGGGTTCGTTTGGTCAGCAGTTTAATGGACAGTTATTTTGGAGTACATCTAGACCGTTGGTTATCAGCTAACTGCTTTTTGTTGCCGTTAGATTGGTCATTTCATGACCAAACCATTTTGACTTCTTTTAAGTGATTTTATTGCTCGCAAATAGACTTCTAGATTATCTCACGCGCATGTCTAAGTAACTCAACTTCAGACGCTATAATAAATCCAAATTATTATTTTTTTTGGAAAAAATAAGGAAAATGAAAGTTTTTTTTTTTACCTTGGAGAAATAATATATATAAGTATTTTCAAACAAAATATTATGAATATACGACTATTAGTATCTGTTTTCTTTTGTTGGTATAATAATATGCAACTTTTTAAGTTTAAATCTTCTTAAACCGTTCATTTGAATATTCTGAATGAAATTAAATCGATGTTCATGTATAAAAATAATATTTTTAAAAGATTTTAGGCTATATTGATTTTCTATTTAATTTTTGGAATATAAATTTTCAAAACAACATTAACATACTATTATAAATTAAGTACTACCCTGTTTCAGAGATATTATTTAATAGTTTATCTTAGTGTTTACAAATTAAGAAATAATCATAAATTCCGTATAAATTTATCACTTAAAACAAATAATTGAGATGTATTACGGCCAATAACTTAAACCCATAGAAAAAACTATTAGATGATATATTTTTTAAAAAAATGGTAGATTATACAAACTACAAACAAATTATAACTATAACCAATACAACTGACCAAACTTTTTATGAACACTTAAACAAATATTATGAAAAACCAAATATTAACACAAACATTTAGAAAATACAATACACTTTTATCTGCCAAACATTATTATATCAAAATGTTCTTGATTTCTCTTAAATAATTCTGATCCTAACTTGCCACTGTGATATTACTGAAACAACATTAGCATTGTTTACTAAAAAAAAGCAAACTTGGTTTTCTTAGAATAGTTGCACCAATGATATTAAAATGGAAACAAACTTGGCCATACAAAACTTTCTAAAATCTAGTAATGTACTTATCTATACTAAAATAGAATCAACATCCCTTTACTATACGTAAATGCACAAATAAACAACAAATAAAATAGGTCAAGTTAGGTAGACTAAATTGTTTAAAGTACCACCTAATATGGCAGCCTAGTGATTGGAGATAAGCTTTTGTATAAATACTAAACCTGAGTTTAAACTTTGTAATTGTAGTTTATGTACTCAAAATTTTTACCTCACAAAATATTTTTTCTAATTTTTGATTTTATTCTTTCCGAATCTTAGAAAATAAAAATATTTTTTGATATTTTTCATAAATGCTAAAAAGAGAATATATTAAAAAAATAATAATAATAGAATAAAGGGAAGTGAGTAAAATGCAGCCAAGTTTGGCGCGTATATTAACCACCACCGGCAAAACACCAAGAAAAAGGCGACCACGCATAAAGAAAGATCAAAACCTCCCATCACCCCTTCCAAAAAGAACTAATAATAATAATAATCTTTCTTATATAAAAAAATATTATAATTTCTTTGCAGTTCAAAAAAAGTTTGTAGCTTTGAAGGTAAAGAGAGAGATCAAGCGACTGAGAGAGAGAGAGAGACTGGTGTAGAAGCAAAACCACGATCTGAGTTTCCGACAACACTCTTTCTTCTTCGATCGGAGCTTTCTGACATTCCGACAAAACCAGAAAAGATCGTTCCTTTCGTGTCTGTGTGTGTGGTGGGGTTTGTCGGAAAATGGAGCGGTACGGTCGCGCCGGTGAAGAAGGGTCGCGATCGGATCCGTCGGTTGAATGGTCCTCTCACGGAGGCGAAACCAGAGTCGAAGGTAACGTAAATGCAGCGCCTTTGATTCATCGGAGGATTCTGTTTTTTTTTTTCTCATAAATGCGTGTTTTTTTTGTAGCTTCGATGTGGCGGTTAGGGTTAAGCGGCGGCGGAGAAGCGTACCCGGAGCGATCAAATGAGCCTGATTGTATTTATTACTTGCGAACCGGCGTTTGCGGGTACGGGTCAAGATGCCGGTTTAATCACCCACGAGATCGTGGAGCGGTAATAAAAGTTTCCCAATTTAGATTCGTTACCTTCGGTTTCAGATCAGTGAGGTCTTGAATTTGTTGTTTAGGTTGTTGGAGGTGTGAGAGGAGGAGGAGGAGGAGATGGAGCTTTGCCGGAGAGGATGGGACAACCGGTTTGTCAGGTTTTGTAATTACTCAATCTCTGTCTTTATGATGAAACAATCCAAACCGGACTAGATCGTTTTTGTTTTTTGGTTTGATCAGCATTTTATGAGAACCGGAACGTGTAAGTACGGTGCTTCTTGCAAGTATCATCATCCTAGACAAGGAGGTGGTTCCGTTGCGCCTGTCTCTCTAAGCTATTTAGGATATCCATTACGTCCGGTTTGTGTTCTGTCATCTCTCTATTGGTTTACTGATCGTACACACATTTGTATGATCTCTTAAAGCTTCTCTGAAATTTGATTATAGGGAGAGAAAGAGTGTTCTTATTACATGAGAACCGGCCAGTGTAAATTTGGTTTAACCTGTAGATTCAACCATCCTGTGCCTCAGCCACAGCAGCAGCCACAGACACAGACTATTTATCCAACATTCCAATCTCAACCAATGCCTTCTTCTCAACAATATGGTTTAGTTCTAACAAGGCCTTCTCTATTACCTGGTTCTTATCTTCCAAGCCCTTACGGCCCACCAATGGTTCTGCCTCCAGGAATGGTTACATACCCTAATTGGAATCCTTACCAGGTAACTCCTTCAACTCAGCTTTTTTAACATTCTTCATTTGTACCCATGACGAGCTGGCTGACCTAAGGCACTTGTGCTAGAGGTCTCCAGTTCGAGTACGACCTGGGGAAGGGATTTAGCAACCGGCACTTGTACCCAGCTCTGGGGATTAGTTGGGCCTAAGGCCCGGAGTACCTCCCGGTCTTAAAATCTAAAATTTTACCCGAAAACACGAACCCGAAACTTAAAAAATTATCCGTTATACCAAAAATATACCGAAACACCTGGATGTACCTAATATGTATATTTTAGAAGTTTCGGGTACCCGATCGGGTCTCGGGTAGGACCCGAACCAAGATCCACTGGTCCAAAAAATTATACCCAATAGGTACTTTAGCCTAGATTCGGACTCAGCCCGAACCCTTTTTTTTTGGCTCGGTTCCGGTTCGGGTTTCGGATCCCGGTAAAATGACCACGCCTATAAAGAACATTCTTCATTTGTTATTTTTTTTTTTTGCTTAATGAATCAGTTGATTCTTTGATTCTTTTAGGCCTCTTTAACTGCAATGCCTTCTCCTGGAACTGGAACACAACAGTCTATTGGATCAAGCTCTGTTTATGGAATTGCGCCGTCTCCTTCCGGGACTGGTTATACAGGAACATACCAATCCGGTGGACCTTCCCTGACTACTTCGAAAGAAGAACCTTTCCCTCAGCGACCTGATCAGCCAGAGTGCCAGTACTTCATGAGAACCGGAGACTGTAAGTTTGGAGCTTCGTGTAGATACCATCATCCTCTAGATGCAGTTCAGACTAATACTGGTGTTCTCCTCAGCCCCATTGGCCTTCCGCTTCGTCCAGTAAGTCTTGTTATGGACACAATATGATAATGTTTTTGGGATGGGACAAGTTCTTGAATAATATGTTTTGTGACACACAGGGCGTAGCGCAATGCACTCACTTTGCGCAACATGGGATCTGCAAGTTTGGACCGGCGTGTAAGTTTGATCACTCTATGGCTTCTTCACTCAGTTACAGCCCGTCTGCTTCTTCGCTAACGGATATGCCTGTGGCTCCATACCCAATTGGTTCATCAACACTAAGCGGCGCATCAGCTCCGGTTAGCTCAAGCATTGAACCCACCATGGAGGCTGTGACTGCTGTAGTGTCTTCTCCTATGGTCAGTGGCTTGAGCAGTCAAGAGCCAGCTGAGACGGGTGGTGACTCGGCTAGTATTAGTGGCAGTATAGAAGCTAAGACTTCTTCAAGTTAAAGGAATAAAGAAGAGGAAAATGTCCTCAAGATTCTTGATGAAGTAAACAACATTAAGGAAAGAAGGAAAAGAAGATTATTATCATTGGGGTCTGGAGATTTGATGGAAGCCGAGAGAGAGACCAAAACCAAAGCTTCTATCGTTTTACCATTTGTTCATACATAAATATATTCTCTCATACGGCCATATTTCTCTCTCTGTTTTTTGCTTTCTTGAACAACGGTTATTACTAATAAATGGCCTTTATTCACACGACATTACATCCCCTTGTTTCTTATAATCGTCCTTTGGGTTTGTTAAGGATTCTATCCGTAGTCTGGAAATTCAGAGGGGAAATGTGGGCATATAAGCTCATGCTTGAGGTTATAGATATACTTTACTTGGCATCTTAAAGGTGTTGTGTTACATACCTTTCAACTCCTTAGTATCTCCCTTTGAATACTTTGGCATATCTTTCTACTTCTTCCTCAATTTTACCTTCCATCTCAGAGGCAATGCTCTTGATGTCGTTGCGGCCATATACTTCTCACAATCTTAGGAAACTATTGAAGTCTCTCTTCTGCTCCATGTTGAGAAACCCTGTAGATTAACAATTACTAAAAAAAAATTAAAGAACGCTCCACGAATCAAAATGTCTTAGACAACCTTTAACATCAAATGTTTTCACTTCACCTCCTCCAATAAACCACCTCATTATCTTCAACTTCTTCAGCAGTTAGCACAATCTTCTCAATGAGTAATAGGTTATCTAGGAAAGTGAGCTTCACCCCCATGGTTCTTCTACATCAGTTTGTGTCTTTCAACTGATTTTTCTGATGTGTGTTGCTGAAACCAAACCAAAACAAGTAAACAAAAACAAGTTAACAACTAGTAGAAAAGCTTGTTTTAAAAAAAAAAAAAAAAAAAAAAAAAAACTAGTAGAAAAGCTCTTTAAGCACAACAAACCAGTGACAAAGTATATCATATTGAAGAGCCCTACCATAACCATACCATGATGTTGTCACCAATCCAAAGCCACCTACCATTTTGGTTTAATGTATTAAGAAAAATGAAATATTATAACCAAATATTTTTAGAATCTCAAATTTTGGAAGAGAGTGGAAAAGGCCGGCGACTCAATGGCTTCTACTTTTTCAACTAATGCTCGTCTCACCAACCCTCCTCCTCCTCGTCATCTCCTCTCCACTCCACCAACCTCCGTCGCTAACCTCCGTCTTCCATCCGCCCGCTCCAAATCAAATCTCTTCTCCGCCGAATTCTCTTCCCTGCAAATCAGAACTGTGCCGGTTCCGGTAGTATTCTCCGATCAACTACGACGTCAAAGCATGAAACCAAGCAATGTCTATGTTAGTTTAATTCTCATTTGGTTCTGTTTCGGACAGTGTTAGAGAACGGTTGTGTAATGCTATCCTGTTTTTTTTTTTGTTTGACCTTAGGTGGCTTCAGACTCCATGGAAACGGAGATGGGAAGTCAAAAACTTGCGAAAAACCCGAGCTTGATCTGTGCTCCAGTGATGGGGGATTCAGTAGACGAGATGGTGACTGAAACGTGCAAAGCTCAGGAACTGGGTGCAGATTTGGTGGAGATTCGATTAGATTGTCTGAAACAGTTCAACCCTCTTGAGGATTTGAAAATTATAATACAGAAGTCTCCTCTCCCCACTCTATTCACCTACAGGTTTGTATATGTGTATGCGTGTGTGTGAGTGCTAAAGCTTGGGACTTTTATTGTGTTTGATATGGAACTTCTTGTGTTCGATTCTATTTAGCTTTTAATTGAATGATGCTGCCTTCTTTTTTTCCTCTCAAGTTATGGGCTAGTTCTTGTGCTTGCACTTGTAGAGTGATGTTATTGTGTTTGTTTGTGTGTGCTCAAGCTTGGGACTTTTCATTGTGTTTGATAAGGAACTTCTTGTGTCCACTTCTGTTGAGCTTTTAATGACTGATGTGCTCAAGTATGAGTAGTATTGTGTTTGTGTGATGACTTCTCTGTAGGCCAAAATGGGAAGGTGGTCAGTACGAAGGCGATGAAAAAGAGCGGCTGGATGCGCTCCGTTTAGCCATGGAACTTGGAGCTGATTACATTGATGTTGAACTTCAGGTTACCATAGTTTAAAAAAACTAAAGAATGTTTTGATGCTAATTGGTTTCTCTCCTAACTTCATATTTGTGTGTTTTAAGGTTGCTGAAGAGTTCATCAAGTCTATTAAAGAGAAGAAGCCTGAAAACTTCAGAGCAATTGTTTCGTCACATAACTATCAGAGCACCCCTTCTGTTGAGGATCTCAATGACCTCGCTCTAAGAATACAACAGTCTGGAGCTGACATTGTGAAAATCGCTACTACAGCTGTGGACATCACAGATGTTTCTCGCATGTTCCATATAACCTCAAATGCTCAAGTAAGTTGCCATTAAAGTAGAATCAAGCTTTTGCTTCTGATCTCTGAATGTGATTCTCTTTGAATCCAGGTTCCAACAATAGGACTTGTAATGGGTGAAAGAGGTCTTATGTCTCGTATCCTCTGCTCCAAATTTGGTGGATATTTGACCTTTGGCACCTTAGAATCTGGAAAAGTATCTGCGCCTGGTCAACCAACGATCAAGGAGCTGTTGGATCTTTACAACTTCAGAAGAATTGGTCCTGACACTAGAGTGTATGGAATCATTGGGAAGCCTGTCAGTCACAGCAAATCACCTATTGTTCACAACCAAGCTTTCAAGTCAGTTGATTTTAACGGTGTATATGTTCACCTCTTAGTTGATGATCTTGCAAGCTTCCTCAAAACATACTCATCCTCTGATTTCGCTGGATTCAGGTTTAAAAGTAGCTATAAATTTTCTGAATGTAATGAACAATTTATTTTTGGATGAATAATGTAAAATTTTCTTTTACCTGCAGCTGTACAATTCCTCACAAAGAAGATGCATTGAAATGTTGTGATGAGGTTGATCCATTGGCAAAGGTCTGGTTTTTCTAATAACCACCAGATAGAGTAAATACTCAGTGTTCTAAAAATCGGTCTAGGCGGGCCTGGTTGGCAAATCAGAAATACAGTTTTTTCGCAAATTGAAAAATTGGTTTAGGCGTTCAAAAAATTGGTCTAGGTGCTTGCCTTTAAATGTCTAACCACGGACTAGCGATTTCTTGAACATTGGTCAATACCCATCCTGCTTCACTCTGAATGTTTTGGTTTATTATCTTTTTTAACAGTCTATAGGAGCAGTGAGCACTATGCTAAGGAGACAAAGCGACGGAAAGTTGCTGGGTTACAACACGGATTGTATTGGCTCCATTTCTGCTATTGAGGGTGGACTTAGAAGTAAGTTCTATATGTTCACAGCATTAACCTGTTGTTGCTTCTTTCTGTTTGACTCATGCAGTCTTTTTTAAAGGCTCAAGTAATCCAAGCAGCGTACCTTCTTCTTCTTCTTCACCGTTGGCTGGTAAAACAGTGGTGGTTATTGGTGCTGGTGGAGCAGGCAAGGCACTTGCTTATGGTGCAAAAGAGAAGGGAGCCAAAGTTGTGATTGCTAATCGAACTTACGGTAAAATACATATGATTTTTTTCCCTTTATGAACACTTTTCGTCATCTTTATCTCTTTTTGGTTGTCTTGTTGGCGGTAGTAACTGATGATATGTTTTATTTTTGTTCCTGGTGTTGTGTGTTTCTGAAGAAAGAGCAGTAAAACTCGCAGAAGCAATTGGAGGAAGAGCGTTATCTCTCACGGATTTAGATAACTTCCACCCAGAAGATGGCATGGTATTGGCCAATACTACGTCTATGGGTATGCAACCAAATGTTGATGAGACTCCCATCTCCAAGGTTAGCTCTCCTTGTTACAATACTTTCTATTATTAAGGAAGGAGTCTCTTGAAAATTCTTTAATCTATAGCTTCTTTTTTTTTTTTTCCCCTAGGATGCGTTGAAGCACTACTCACTAGTGTTTGATGCGGTTTATACTCCAAGAATCACACGACTGTTAAGGGAAGCAGAAGAATGCGGAGCCATAACTGTGTCGGGGTCAGAGATGTTTGTGAGGCAGGCTTACGAGCAGTTTGAGATTTTCACCGGTTTGCCTGGTAAGTGTGACTCATTACGGAACACAACCCATGTCTGTGGTTCCATAGAAACTAAACAAAAGAAGCTGAAGTTTATGTTGTTGCATTGTTGTGCAGCTCCAAAGGAACTCTACTGGCAAATCATGTCGAAGTACTGAAACCTCTCGCTTGTGTGTGTGTGTGTGTATCTTTCTTCTTACTTCCATGGAAACTCAATTCCAATAAAGTTATAGAAAAGTGCTATTTGTGTTCTCAGAGAAGACCCTTTGTGATGCCATAGCATGGACTTCTCTCTGTATTTATATAGATACAAACGATGAAACTTGTTGAGTTGATGATGGAAACTTAGATTTTTGCAGAGTGCAATGTCGATTACTGCTTGTGAAATTTGTACATCTCTGTGTTATCTTCTTGTGTTAGATGAGAAAACACTTTTACTATCAAAATCTTGAATCAATTGATTACACAAATTGGGAAATAAATCTTTAAAAAATTCACTTAACTAATATTCATTATGTTTAAAAAATGTAGTATGTTTTAAAATTGGGAGAATTGCCAAGTGTGACTCAAAACTTGGAGTCAAACCCAAAACAATACCCCAACTTGGTTCAAAGGCAAAAGTAACCTAAAAGGCTATTGAAATTACAACTATCCCCTTGTGACCAAACAAAAAAGCGGAATTTTTTTTACGTTTCTACCCCTCGCAAGTCGTCTGTTTAGACGACTTGAAAATAAGTCGTCCAGACGACTTAACTGAAAGTCGTCTGGACAGTTAGTCATAAACATAATTTAAAAATTTTGTAAAAAATATTTTGATAAGTGAAAAATGGGAATTATGTAATTAACATATGTCTTAGGAGGTATAAATTAAGATATAACAAATTTCAATTGTTTTCAGCATAGATGAGTGAAAGTAGTGAGTCATGATATTCTTTAGTTTATGTTTCATCAACATATGTTGTAGTATTGTATGTGTTCTTAGGGTTAGATTTTGGAAAGCATTAAAACCGTTTTTGAAAATTTTTAAAATAACTTATGCGTGTTCATTTCTGTGTATAGTAAACACTATTTAAGTATAATTTGATTTTATAACGTGGTTAGTTAGTTAATCTAGTCATTTTAGTTCAGGGGTTCATTTTAGGGTCTAGGACGACTTAATATTTTGTCGTCTGAAAACAGACGACTAAATATTAAGTCGTCTGTTGTACATTATCAGCCAGAATAAGTCGTCTAAACCGGACCAAACCTTAAAGTTTACCAATGTAATTTTAAAGCTAACCGGATTATTTACCCAATATATAAGGTGATTTTTATTTTTTTGTTTCATTTTTCGCGAAATTCAGAAACCCTAACAGTTCTCTCTCAAAGGCGATTTCGAATTCCCACGATTTCCGAACAAACCATCGTTCTCAACATCGGCTATCTATCTCACTTCATTCTCACCGTTGTCGCCGCAGCTTCTTCTAACCCTAGCCGCGCCGATTCCTCTAAACCCTAGCGCCGCCGATTCCTCTAAACCCTAGCGCCGCCGATTCCTCTAAACCCTAGCGCCGCCGATTCCTCTAAACCCTAGCGCCGCCGATTCCTCTAAACCCTAGCGCCGCCGATTCCTCTAAACCCTAGCGCCGCCGATTCCTCTAAACCCTAGCGCCGCCGATTCCTCTAAACCCTAGCGCCGCCGATTCCTCTAAACCCTAGCGCCGCCGATTCCTCTAAACCCTAGCGCCGCCGATTCCTCTAAACCCTAGCGCCGCCGCTTCCACTATTTCCGAACAAACCGTCGCCCTCGCCACCGTGGTCACCAACGTTCTAAACACTAGCGCCGCCGCTTCTTCTAAACCCTAGCGCCGCCGCTTCTTCTCTGTAAACCTTAGCGCCGTTTCTCTGTAAACCCTAACGCCGCTAAGTCATCAATCTCGAGGAAAAGATGAACATAAAACGTTGTCTCTATCAATTTACTCATTCTCACCGTTTCACGTTTATTTTTTCAGATCTATAACCGCAATGACGAGTACTCCAACTCCTTCTGCGACTGGAAGACTTGTAAGTAATTTAAGTCGTCTACTAAGTCGTCTGGACTTATATTGTTGTCTTTGATTATTTTGCAGACAAAAAGGATGGATATTCCAGAACTCCCCCGTAGGTTATACACATCAGGGGAAGAACCAGAAGCCCACAATAGCATTTCGTATCATACGGATAACAGCAAGTTGCATACTGCTCTTAGGAAAGCTCTTACTGATGACGAATTTGAAGAGCTCAAGGAGTCGAGTTTGGGAGTTTTCATCAAGTTCAAGGAGCAGGGATTTGGTTGGGCTTCAAGGCTGGTTCACTACATGCTCAGTTTCAAGCTGGACATTAAGAAGAAGTATGAGATGTGGTCTCTCGTTGGTCCAGAACCTTTGAGGTTTTCACTGTTAGAGTTTGAAAACCTCACTGGTCTAAACTGCGAGTACATCGAGGACCTTGAGACACCAAAATGTGACGTTACCCCAGAGATGGTTTCTTTCTGGGGGATGCTGGGAGTTCATCTGGAAGCTGGGCCAACTACTGATCAGATAATAGCAGCACTGAAGAGATGCGGGGATTGGTCCAGGGAAGATCGCAAGCGGCTCGCGTACCTCTCCATCTTCACTGGATTCATTGAAGGGAGAAAGTTTTCAACCGCTACACGATCTACTCTGGCAAGGCTAGTGATGGATTTAGAACGGTTTGAGAATTATCCATGGGGGAGAGTCGCGTTTAAGGTGCTGATGGACTCTTTGTGGAACAAAGAAATTGCTGGCTGTTACACCGTGGATGGGTTTATACAAGTTCTTCAGGTCTAGACGTACACAGCTATGCCGGAATTGGGTGCTAGTATTGGTGGTCCCAGAGCAGACAGTCCGTCTCCACCGATACTGGCTTACGAGGGCAGCAGAGGCCGCAGATCAATGAAAGCTGCTATCTTGAGTCAGGTATTTACTTCAATCCAAAAGACTGCGCAGACGACTTATTATAAGTCGTCTGGAAAGTCTTCCATCTGGACGACTTATTAGACGACTTATAATAAGGCGTCTGGAAAGTCTTCCCAGCTGGACGACTTATCGGACGACTTAATTAAGTCGTCTGGAAAGTCTTCCATCTGGACGACTTATTAGACGACTTATAATAAGGCGTCTGGAAAGTCTTCCCAGCTGGACGACTTATCGGACGACTTAATTAAGTCGTCTGGAAAGTCTTCCATCTGGACGACTTATTAGACGACTTATAATAAGGCGTCTGGAAAGTCTTCCCAGCTGGACGACTTATCGGACGACTTAATTAAGTCGTCTGGAAAGTCTTCCATCTGGACGACTTATTAGACGACTTATAATAAGGCGTCTGGAAAGTCTTCCCAGCTGGACGACTTATCGGACGACTTAATTAAGTCGTCTGGAAAGTCTTCCATCTGGACGACTTATTAGACGACTTATAATAAGGCGTCTGGAAAGTCTTCCCAGCTGGACGACTTATCGGACGACTTAATTAAGTCGTCTGGAAAGTCTTCCATCTGGACGACTTATTAGACGACTTATAATAAGGCCGTCTGGACAACTAGTTAACCCTGGATTTGATACTAACCTCTTTGATACTAGTCGTCCAGACGATTTATATTTAAGTCGTCCAGGGTCAACTAATCGTCCA
>NC_027750.1:23010348-23012717 GCF_000695525.1 Brassica oleracea var. oleracea | reverse complement strand
TCAAATTTTCACATGTATTTGTATCTTCTTCTCAGAGCCGGCTCTAATCCATGGCAACATGGGTAATTGCAATGGGTTCATAGGTCCAAAATTTTTTTATGTCATTTTACTAATTAAAAAAGTTTATTTTTGTTTGTTAAATATCAATTAGTTGGTGAAATTATAATAAAAAGGTGTATGATTAACTAAATATAATTTAAATACAATAAAAACAAAAAATTAACTTACACCATTCTCAATTTTTCTATTAACAAAATCTAATTTATACACAAAAACTCATTTTTAATTTTTTTTCTTTGAATACCACAATTTTTTATTTAGTTCATGGAAATGAAATAAATAAAAGTTGAGAAAAAAATTATAAAAAGATCTTTATTTTATATTTTGCCTAAGATCATTGCACTGCTTCTTCTATATATATATATTTTCGAATTATTATTTCATTATTAAAATAGTAACTATATATATAAATATTAGTAAAATATTGTTTTATTGTCATATTCAAAGATATTGTAACATTTCACAAATTTAGAAAGTTTTTAAAAAATTAAACTTTTCGCTTCATAAATTTATATTATCGAGTAAATAATTAAACATTTAGTTTTTGTTTAATTTTAAAAATAAACTATATAGTTTAAAATTTGTTTTCATTGGTTTAATGTAGTAAAGATTAATCATTGTTAGATAATATGATTTTTGTTATTTAAAAAAAAAATCTTTGTAATTTTAAAAGTTAACATCGACAAATATTTAAATATTTAGCATATAGAGGTATAATATTACAACATTAAATTATATCTATTTAATTTATACTATCTATAAATCTGATGGATCATCTATTGTTTAAATTCAATTATTGATAGCCCAATAAAAGTTTCTGGTATGCCCAAAATTTAAATGATATGATTAGATATTAAATGTAACATGATTTTATAGGAATAAGTCTATTCGGTCCATTTTTTTAAAAAATCACACATGAATCAAGGTTGTGATTTCTGTTTTAATATATCTACTAGACCCTGATCCGCGCACCAGCGCGGATTTGAATTTTGGGTTTTTGGTTATTTATTTAACTAAATAATGTATTTGTAATATTTGATGTATTATATTCACCAAGTAAATAATTTTTTGGCATCTTAAACCATCAATTTACGATGAATATTCGATATCATATAAAAAATTGAACAAATAGACGTAATTAGAGAATTGTAGACGATATATAAAAACAATGGTTATTAATGTAAAATATAAAGAAATATTATATTATGACTTAATATGGCATAAAAGATTATAAATTATTTATACATGTTTAAAGAAAATAAAATGATTTTTAAGTTTCCATGAAAAAATTTAACATATAAAAAAATGCGATGAATTAGTCATCAAATTGTAAATAATTTCATAATTTTATTAATAATAAATTATTTATAGTCTTTGTTTTTCGTCAAGATAATTATTAAATGTCCATAACATTAATATGTTAAAAGACCATATTATGAAAGCCCATGTTGTAACTGTTTTTTTCCGAGAAGTGTAACAAAAAAAATTACATTTAACTCTTCGTTTTGTTTAAGTTTGTGTCAGTAAAAGATTAAAAAAAAATCTCTCTATCTTTTTCAATGTTCAATTTGAAGCTTATTATGCGGAAATCATACGCAAATATAGGCAATTGGTTGGAATCTCTATATATTTATATTCTTATAAATTTTAAATTTATTGTCTCCTCTTCTGCAAGCAAATCAATTACCGAAGTAATAGATCAATTGGTTGGAATAAAATCTATTCTTATAAAGTTACAGATTCTATATTTAATAGGTACATTAAAGATATGACATTGAAGATATTCTATTTTGATTAATAGAAGATATTAGATTTTGAGTTTGTATTTACTGATTTGTTTTTTATAAAGCTTAGAAAATCAATGGAATGATTGGTTGGTTGATATATCCTATAAAGAAATCGAAAACTATAGGTGGTTTGAATATTGTACATCGATCGATGCATGATGTAAGTTGACTATATAAAACTTGAACATGATCATTTCAAACTAAAGTACATGTAGGTTATATGCATTTGTTATATTGTAGTTAATATATTTTAAATATTACATAAGTAAGGTGATTCACGTTTTCGTAAAAATAAAATTCAAGTTCATTATTGGGCCATACTTGTACTTAATAAGCTACGTTAAATATGATGTATTTTTAGGTTCATTTAATAACTTTAAGTTTAAATTTGATTACGGAAAACTTATTAATTTAACTGAAAAAGACAAACATTAAAATAGGTAGGTTTATTTAATGACATTAAGTTTAAATTTGATTAAGGAAAACTCATTAATTTAACTGGAAAAGACAAGCATTAAAATA
>NC_027750.1:23009114-23010268 GCF_000695525.1 Brassica oleracea var. oleracea | reverse complement strand
AACTGAGTTATATTATGCTAAAATTTTATTTCTAACAATTTAGCAAATGACAAATGAGTTATGAGCAAATAATACCATATAATTTTTAAAAACATAGCCATTCTTAAATATTTTTTGAATAAATAATTATTTTTAAATTTAATCAACTGAAAATAATATTCGTACAATTGTGTGAGTCAAATTCTAGTTTTATTGATGCATGTTATATATTAGTGTTGCATGTTTTAGGTAACATTTTAATGATGCACGTTTTTTAAAATCTCCATTATTAAAATTATGCACGTAAAGATTACTCATGAGTTTTTTTGGTTGATTAAATGACATTATGTCCAAATTTATTTAAGGATATTTCATTAAGGTAACCGAAAAAGACAAACAATAAAATAAGAAGTTTAAATTCATTTAAGCATATTTCATTAATGTAACTGAAAATAGAAGTAATAAATAAGACAATTTTATTTGTTTTAGGATATTTTATAAATGCAACTGAAAAAGACAAGTTAAAAAATAGGGAGTTTAATTAATGAAGTAAGAACATTTTCAAATGGGTATTTCTCTTTTAATAATATAAATATTATTAAAAGAGAAGTATCCATTTGAAAATGTTCTGACTTCATTATTTAAACTTCATATTTTTTTTGCTTGTCTTTTTCAGTTGCATTTATGAAATATCCTAAACCGAATAAAACTGTCTAATTTATTACTTGTCTTTTGAGTTACGTTAATGAACTTAAATGAATTTAAACTTCATATTTTATTGTTTGTGTTTCTCCGTTAACTTAATGAAATATCCTTAAATAAATTTGGACATAATGTCATTTAATCAACCAAAAAAACTCATGAGTTATCTTTACGTGCATAATTTTAATAATGAAGATTTTTAAAAACGTGCATCATTAAAATGTAACCTAAAACATGCAGCACTAATATATAACATTCATCTATAAAACTAGAATTTGACTCACACAATTGTACAGATATTATTTTCAGTTGATTAAATTTAAAAATAATTATTTATTCAAAAAATATTTAAGAATGGCTATGTTTTTAAAAATTATATGGTATTATTTGCTCGTAACTCATTTGTCATTTGATAAATTGTTAAAAAGAAAATTTTAGCATAATATAACTCAGTTGTCATTTGCTAAATTTAT
>NC_027750.1:22969279-23003727 GCF_000695525.1 Brassica oleracea var. oleracea | reverse complement strand
CACTAATATATAACATGCATCAATAAAACTAGAATTTGACTTACACAATTGTACGGATATTATTTTCAGTTGATTAAATTTAAAAATAATTATTTATTCAAAAAATATTTAAGAATGGCTATGTTTTTAAAAATTATATGGTATTATTTGCTCATAACTCATTTGTCATTTGATAAATTGTTAGAAAGAAAATTTTAGCATAATATAACTCAGTTGTCATTTGCTAAATTTATGGTTTTTATTTATATTTTTTATTATTTAATTATAATATTTTCATTTTATATTTGAAAGATAAATGAATTTTCTTTCAAACAATATTTTTGTAAATGTATTTTTTTAAAAAAATAATCAATTAAAATTGTTATTATCATTGAATATCATTATTTTTGACATAATTTGAGTTTTCGTTTACATCAAAACTTATCATATTTTAGGATAATTTTAATTTAAAATATAATTTTCATATTTTTCAAACAAATTCTAAAAATATTTTTAAAATATTTTGTTATAATTGTTAAAAAAATATTGAGTTGCATTTCAAATAAAAAGGTAAAGATATTAAAAATATTCTAATTAAAATATGTAAAATTTAATATATTACACATTCTTAAAAAAATAGATAGTTTAAGATGCAAAAAAAAAATATTTACTTGATGAATATAATATGAACGAATATTAATAAATAATTAAAAACTGAAAATTCATATCCGTTCTGGGGTGCGGATCAGGGTTTAGTAAGAATATTCTTTTTGAAGTTTTAGTTGTTATTTAATAAAAGTGCATTGGAACTGTAACATATATCTTTTTAAAATATTTTTTAAACATAATTCTTTTTGAAATAGAATGAGTAACTATTTTGATAAATTTTTAATAAACGAAAAGGTATAAACACTATGCGTCGAATTTCGAGATTTAATCGCAAAAAAAATTTGTTTCCCGCCAAACTAAAATTGGGAAACGATCATTTTCCCACGCGAAAACGGTGAAACAGAATAAAAATAGTTTCACAAAGAGTTTTATTTTCCGCCAGATCTCTCTTGTTTCACTCTCTCTTGACGTCTCGTCTTCTCCTCAGCAAAGAAGTAAGCTTTCCTTTTTTCTATCTTTCTCATTTTATTGTTTCCATTATTTGATTAGTAATCTTCTGTTCCTAGTACTTGTCTGAATATGAATCTTAACGTCGCTTCTTATTGCTTTCTCACCTGAGCTTTCTCTTGTAGTTTTCCAGATTTTTGATTCAAAGTTTTTTGTAATCCGAGTGTAATTTCAAAATCTTAATTCTACTTAAAATGGAAGGGCTGATCTGCAATTAAACCATAATGCGTCATATGTTAAAAATAACCCCAAAACTTAATCACATTCGCTAGAAAACCCACAAAAAAAAAGGTTAGATAGTTTTTTAGTTTTAATTTTGAAACATCATCTCATCAGACGTTCGTCGTGAATCTAAGCCCGGCCCTCTCCGCCGTTTGGCTTCTCCCCTCCGGTAAGCTCTTGATCGTAGATAGGTTTCTATTTGCAGAATTATACTCTGTTTCGTTCGATTCCACGACTCGCCGTCGTTATTGCATCATCTGTTTCGAAATGTTAGGTTTTAATTAATTATCTTATGCTTGTTTTAATCCCAATCTGACGTAGACATATAATTAGGGTTCTTGTCTTTTGTCTTAATCCTTTAAAAATGTCACAAAATGAACTTAATTACATTTCCCCCAAAGGTTATACCTTTTAGCCAAAGTATGTGTTTTTACTTTTTATAGTATCATAGGCTCAGAACAGTACCAAAAGGTTATACCTTTATCATTGGTTTATGATTTGTAGAGCAATTTCATCTAACTAACACAACCTTTCTCTCTCTCTCTCTGTAGCAGGATCCAAAGCCTAGGTGGATATTGGAGGTTCTATGATACTTGTGTTGAGCTGATTATGAATATCAACAGAGACGAGGCTCTTAGAGCCAAAGACTTAGCAGAAGGTTTAATGAAAAAGTCTGACTTCACCGCTGCTCGTAAGCTTGCCTTGAAGGCTAACAAAATGGATCCCAGCTTAGAGAACATAACTCACATGACGATGGTGTGTGATGTCCACTGCGCTGCGACGGAGAAGCTCTTCGCGAACGAGCTGGATTGGTACGGTATACTCCAGGTTGACTTGAACGCTGATGATATCGTCATCAAGAAACAGTACAGAAGGCTGGCGCTTCTTCTCCACCCTGATAAAAACAAGCTCCCAGGCGCTGAGTCTGCTTTTAAACTCATCGGTGAAGCTCAGAGGATACTTTTGGATAGAGAGAAAAGAACGGTTTATGATACTAAACGTAGAGCTTGGAGAAAGCCTGCACCTGCACCGTCCTATAAAGTCCAGCAGGTGCCGAGGAACCACCGTGCGCAGCAGGCAAGCGTTAATTTGAGGAATGTCTACAATGACTTGAGAACGCATCCTCAGCAGAGAGCTCCTCAAGGCCCACCGGCAGCAGCAGCAGCTTTCAGCCACCGTCCTACCTTTTGGACCTCTTGTCCCTTCTGCCGGATGAGGTATGAGTATAGTAGGGAATCTATCATGAAACAAACTTCTTGTCTGGCTTGCAAAAAACAGTTCACTGCGTTGGAGATACCTTTCCAGAATGTAGTACCACCGGCAGCAACAAACTCATGTCAGAAAACTTATGCTTTCCCACAACAGAACAAGGCTTTCCCAAAGGCAGCAACTAATAGAAAGAGGAAGAAAAAGAATGTGGATGAATCTAGTGAAAGCTCTGACAGTGAGAGTGATAGCGAATCAGAAGATAATGCATTTGGCGATACTATGGCAGCACAAGGCTTGGGTTCCAATGGAGGACAGCAGCCTCGGAGGTCAGTTAGGAGCAAGCGGCAGGTTTCCTATAAGGAGAATCTGAAGGACGATGATGTAGACTTGGTCAATGAAGATGGAGAAGGGTCCGGGAAAAATATAGATACTGAAAAGGAAGAAGAGCTAGAAGACAAAGAGCAGACACTTGAGGATCACCACTCTACTGAAACCTTGCCGAATGGTGTAAACCCAAAGGAGAAGATTAAAGAAGACCAGGTCAAGGTGGAAAGCGAAGATAGTGCTAGTGATTCAGAGAATGATTTATGTTCAGGGAGTGAAGCAAAACCAAATGTTATCAACTGTGATGATCCTGAGTTCAGTGACTTTGATAAGCTGAGGGCAAAAGGGTGCTTTCAACCTGGCCAGATCTGGGCTTTATATGATGATGGAGAGGGGATGCCTAGATTTTATGGTCTCATAACAACAGCTAGAACAACTCCAGTTTTCTCGGTAACTTACAAGTGGTTAGAGTCAGAAGAAGATGAAGAAGCACGAAACTTGCCCGTCTCTGTTGGTAAGTACCGACTCGGTGGAGATGAGAAGACAGATAACACTAACGTTTTCTCTCATTTCGTCCAGATGAGAATAGGAAGGGCCCGGCGGCTTAAGGTGTTCCCTAAGAAAGGAGAAACGTGGGCCCTATTCAAGAACTGGAACAAGGACGTACCCTCCGACTCAGATTCTTCTCATGAGTATGGATTTGCTGAGATCCTGTCTGATCATGCAGAAGAAAGTGCCATATCAGTGGGGTTCTTGTCTAAAGTGGAAGGCTTTAAGTTTGTTTTCTGTCCAGTGGCGAAGGACGGATCAGAGACTTGTGAGATTCCACCTCATGAGTTCTGTAGATTCTCACATGGGGTTCCCTCGAACAGATTGAAGGGAACAGAAGGGAGAGGAGTGTTGGAAGGTTGGTATGAGCTTGATCCAGCTGCTTTACCAGTCCAAAATATACCAGGAGAAGAAGCAGCAGGTCAAGAACAAGACCATCAATCTCCACCTTTAGGATCTGCTTGCTGACTTGCTCAACAAATCTGGAGCTCTACAGAGGCCTTTTGTGACTTGGTGAAGTCATTGATTAGGAGATTGTTTTGTTGTTTGTGCGTTTTCTATTTTCTTGGTTTACTCAAGACTTGTAGCTTAATCGGCATATGCTTTAAACTACATTACTGTTAACAGTAAGAATATGTGACTTGAAAATAGCACCAGTTTCAACTTCTTCTCTCCTTTTTGACACGGTATCATCGTCCCCTCTAAAATAAACTAAAGGGACACAAAAGGAACTTGATTAACATGTTCCAAGAAGAGTAGTTACATTTACATTTAACATGTCACTTCTGGATCATATGAACAACTTCCATGGTACAAACTCAATGAAGAACAGACAAACCAAAACCAAAACCAAGTTGTGTTTACTACATTCATACTTGAGTTGAGTTCTCTGCAACACGCAAACGCCAAGCGAAATAATGAAGGTACAATGAGTTTAAGCACACAGCTATCCCAAAACCAAGAATCCCTGCAAATAGTATAGAGTAGATGGGAGGTAGTCTAACCTGAATCAGAGAGATTGTGAAAGTGTTTTAGTTTCCATTAATCAGTAATCAAATGAGGGGAAACAGTGAGAGTATTGCTTACTGCAGTATATAATAGATGAACCAAAATGCCCACAAGAGCAAACTCAAGTGCTGCGTATGTCCATATGTATTCTCTGATAGCTGCAGAATGAGATTGTAATAACAATAAGTTTTCAATTTTTTGTTGCCAAACAAAAGAAAGAGCGAGACTTTGGGACTTTGGAACTTTGGAGGTCTCTGTTGGTTGTGTTTTACCTAGGACAATGGCGAAAAGAGATGCTAAGAGGCCCAACATTAATGAAAACGGCGCTGCTATGTAGACAGCTTGCGTGTTCAAGTCCCTAATCTACAAAACAAAACATGTCAACATCTTTTAAGTACCAACCAAAACAAATAGTTCGTATCCGTGGCTACCAGTAATTGCTCGAGGAAGAAGAAGTAACAGACCGCGCTGATTAGAACCAACACCACAAACTCTTGCCAAGCACTGCACCAAACACATTCAGTTCTCAGTTGTGTTATCTCAAAGAAACGTGAAAATTAAAAAGACTCTTGGGAGTTACCTAGCGGTTTGTGACTGTATCTGTTGATTGAGATCACGCATGTTGTTTGGTTGATTAGTGGTAGGCACACGAAGTAATATAACTGGTAAGTTCTTGACTTCTTGTCTACATACGTCACATGTTCTTGTCCCCTTTGTGCTGAACCACTTGATGGCACACGCTTCATGAACAAGTCTGAGGTCACCTTTGCAGCTGCACTCCATTTTTAGTGTATTGCCTTCTTCAAAAACGTCTAGACAGATCCTGCACACAGCTTCTTCTTCTGGAATTTCTTCATCGGTTTCTTCTGTAGGAACGGGAGAGGTTTGATCTGCCAGAGAAGGAAGGAAGTAGCAAACACAATTCAAAAACAAAACCAAGATCATAAGCAATAGAATGCTGCAGAGAGTGTCTAAACTCAACATTCATATGATAAACACTTGAGAACATAGTGTAATTGATTAAGATATGTTAGATATATGTACCTGAGCTTGTTACAGACGAAACACGAGCTTTGTGGTGTTCGAAAGAAACAGATCTCACAATCACTTTGTTTCCCCCAGGCATGGACAAGGACCTTGGAACTGCTGGATAAGTAGGATCTTTCTGCAACAAGACACAATGTTTTAGTAAATTTAACTTCTAACACATTGTAACTTGTGAGATAGCTAATAACTCTCACATTAGGAGGTCCACCGGGCACACCAACTGGAACCTGTGGAGGTACCACAGGAGACAACTTTGCGGCATATCTAGAAGGAAGGGACAAACATCTTTTCCAATAAGGAGAAGTTGTTAAACCAGCAGTGCTGGGAGTTTTAGCTGTTTCCATGGGAGAGGGAGATAGAAGAGATCTTCTCTCGCTTTCAGGGTGAGCTACAACTTTCTTTTGCAAGCTTAGATTCCGCAAGATCCCTCTTGGTGAGTAGGATGTACTGCCACTTTTGAATGAACTTGTGGACTTTAGAGAGGTCTTTGAGGTATGGCCGCTAACAAATGGAATTGAACTAAGGGGTATTTGTATTGAGAGATCCAGGTGGGTTTGAGAGCTCTGTACATCTTCAGAAGATTTTTCTTCCACCTGATGATCACCCTAAGAGTAGTAATACATGTCACAAAGTTCAGGGCTTTCTCATGCACAATAAATCTTAACATAAAGAGATATCCAGCATATTCAATTCGAATCAATGACATGGTTAATCCTTCATATCTCAAGATCATTGATACTTGGAACTAATAACAAATACAAGTTCTCTTTAAAAGATACCAACTTTGCAATGGCACACATATGCAAAGCAGACCTTAGGATCAGACTTCAAAGAGTAAACAATCTTTCTCCATACCAAAAACTATGAGTAAACAATCTAACATGCCAACAGATTTATACTTGTCATTTCACTTTTCCTTCGTCAGAAAAGCTGAAAACTTCTTCAATGAATGTATAAAAACAATCTCAAGTGGCTCAGTTTGGTTATTATCTATGATAACAGAGACGTGAATAAACCAAAAGGAGATTCTATGGCTACTAAAGGAGATTCAGATAAGATCATCAAATCAAGATTCCAGACGAACAGAGGAAGAGAATGGATCCGTCGGATACAACGTCAAGCCAATATAAAACCTAAAACTTTACAGTAAAATCCATGGATAACCAAACCGTAGCAATCAGAAAGAAACAAAATTTTAAAAACCCCAGATACGGTTTCAAGCGTTTATTCAAATTACCCGCGTGAAATTAAATATGCTATATAAGAGGAAAAAGCTATAAGATTTACCTTAGAATCTACAAACCCAGAATCGTGAAAGCGAAATTAAGGTTTTAGAAAAGGAAGAGACAAAGATGAGATTTTTTTTTTTTTGTTGGGTTTGGAGAAATGAACCTGAGAATGAGGAGGACGAGGAGAAGACGAATCGTCCACGATTATAGAGATTTCTCTTTGTTCAGCTGCCGAATCTTGTTGCATCATCGTCATCGAACCGAAGATTAAACCGGTGATATAAAATTACTAATACGTAATCAAAGCTGCTCGACAAATATTCTGAGAAGAGAATGAATCTATTTAATGAATCCACGACTGACATTATAAGGAACGGCTTTTACTTTTACTTTTTTTTTATTCACTTAGCGTTGCCACTGACACTATTTTATTACGAAACTCTTTTATTACTCTTCTTTGATAGTATCCCACTAGAGATTCTGTTTTATTTGTATTGATAATCCATTTTAGTAGTAATGATTAACGAAACGTGTACACGCCAACATTATACTCCCGGAAGAAAAAACGAATCATTTAATTCTTGTCGTTGTTGGTTTCCAGGAAGATGACGAGGATAATTCAACGTTGCCAGTTTCGAACCTCATGTTCTTGTCTATTATTGTACTCACTTCCTTTGAGATAAAACTGGATTTTGATCTGCCCCTGTCCATGTCCGTGTGTACTTGTAAAAAAACATGATGCTACTATTTGTTTTTTATGTCACTATTTAGAGTTGGACAAAAAATTCAAATTCGAAGAACCAAACCGATTTCAATCCGACTAAGTATAGTACCAAATCCGAACCGAAATTGATTTAATATCTGAATTATTCAAAATTTTGGTATTTGAAAAACTGAAACCTAATCTCCTCCGAACCGAAGTATTTTGGGTATCCAAAATAGATTTATATACTTATATATATTAATTATCTTTAGATTTAATATATATAAAAACATCCAGAATATATATGATACTTTTAAGTTCGTTTAAATACATGAAAATATATACAAATAATCAAACGTAAATATCAAAAATAGTTAAAATATACTCAAAACTCCAGAAATACTTAAATAATTATTAATTCTCTATCCAAATATTTAAACCAAACCAATTTATATGTTAAGTTAGATACTATGACATATGTTATTCAAATTTATATGTAATATATTTTATTGTTCATGGATTTTTTTAAAAATTAAAGCATATAATAAATTTTAAATTTTTTAAAATAATTTAAATTGGTTATCCAAATCTGAACCGGATTCTCAAAGATCTGAACCGAACACGAAATTTCAAACAGACTCGAAAATGAATCCGAGCGGCCACCCCTAATCACTATTATATATCATATATGTGTCATCATAGGTTACAAAATATGTGTTATTATAAGTAATCTTATAATTAATAATATTTCGTATGTACAATCATATAAGTAATCACATATATTATATTTTTAAATTTCAATGTGAAATATAAAAACCATAATTTAAGTTGGTGTTGAAATTGAACTTTGTATTGTATTTTTCTTATAGATATTGAAAACATTTTTATAATGGTTATTGAAAAATATGTTAGTAAAAATCAATTTTTGAATATATGTATATTTTTGATTGAATTTTTTTATATAAATCAATTTTAAATTATTATTTTGATTTGAATATGTATATCAAGTAACATAATCTCATTATTTTTTAATATAATGTAATGAACTTTCAATTTTTTAATAGTATAAGCACATTAATTTTTTTTCCTAACTTACTGCTATCTATGTTTCCAAACATCACTATTTTTTTTAAAATTGCTATCTATATTGCTAAACCAAAGCTTAAAGTATTTCTACTTTAACAAGATATATTATACTCTAGTCTACGCATTAAAGATTTTTCCAAGTAAATGAATTCGGAAAAACCATCATCATCTTTAAATTGGGTTGGTAAAGCTTTTTAAGTGGCTTCATATACTTTCGTATACACAATTGTTCTACAAATATTCCAATATCATTAATCACGATGATGTTTAAAAAAAGTCTCATCTTTAATCTCACCAGAATTTTTAGTATAAACTACTCTATCCACCAATTATTATTATAACACATGCTACCATCATAGTCTCCAAGAAAAATCTATTACATATATAGTTTGGTGGCTTGGTGGCTTGTGGTTTAAAGGTTGGCAAATGATAATTATAGTTTGTTGGGTTCTCTAAATAAGTTGTATGATCAAGCCCGATCACATAACTCGATCAGGATCAAGCCAGAAGAATATGGAGTTAGAGACTATCTAAATACCCGTTTATGTTTTGCCTTGTTAGGCCCAATAATTCAGATGATGAACTTCATCGGATGAAGTAGGTTTCATTTGTTAGGCATTTGTTCAATCAAATCAGACCGATGACATTTGCTTAACCGGTATCAAACCAGAGAACCAAAGAGGCAAAGCAAGACAACACAGATTCATCTGCAAAGAACCTGTGATTTTTGCATTTGTAAGACTATAATTGCAATGATACCATTTCATAGAGAAGGAATGTTATATGTCATTACTAGACTGTATAAAACACATTTTACTCCCCTCCTGAGACATATACTTCATTATAATAATGATGATATGACTGTTTCAAGCACTTATTCTTCTAACACAACTCCGACCTACAAGTCAAGCCAGAAAACGATCACGCTTATAGACCTAATCGAAACGGAGAGTCTATTGATAAGAAAAAAAAATTAACTGATTCAAGAACAATGAAAATGAAGCTCAGATCAATATAAGAAGTACTTAATGGTACAAAGAGAATATGCATTTAAACTCTTTAATTAACAAGCTTTACAGCTACGTCTGCAGTTTCCAGGGAGCTCCGGAGTCCCCACCATATACTCTGGGTTTTTTGCGCATTCTCCAAGCACCGCCCACCTCTCACAGCTCTCATTTACATCCGTACAGTTACCATCATGCGTCACAATCTTATCGAACGAGTCCACGTGGATCCACTTAGTTGCTGACCATTTCTCTCCTTCAATCACAGGACAACCTCCGTGAAGGCTCAATGTATCTGGAGTTGCGTCTTCGTGGAGGTTGAAGAACAACAGTGCATCTCCTTTCCTCGGTTTCACTAAATAAAACATGTGTTTACAACATTCTTAATTAGAGCCTAACAAAACATTGGCCTTATAGACCCCCAAAATTTTCGAAAAAAATTACATAGATACATGCTCTCAAAAACAAAATTTTAGGCCTCCAAATTTATATAAAAAAAAAAAAACTAAAATTTAGTTGAAATCTTTAATAAATCGCCTAATGGCCCATAAATATCAGGATCGGCCCTAAATCTAGAGGAACTTGTGATAAGTTTTTGTAGTAGCTTACCAGCGATTCCTTTCTTTGCACAATCAGAAAGATCATCTTTGTTTACAGAAAGCTTGCGGCGAGAAGATTCCTGCAGCATAAATGTTTCATCAGACCAGACCAGAGTGTTCATTGTGTTTATGTAAATGGGGGGAAGTGATGGGTTTTGTATGAATACAAACCACTGCATTAGGGAAGACAGTTTCTCCACCCTTTGTGACGTTGGATAGATACATGAGAACCGTTGCTATGCGGTGTCCACCACGGGCGATGTTGACTTTGTCGTGGAAGTAGTCAAAGTGAGCGTCGTATTTTTGACCGTGCTGATATCTCAACACCTGAAGGTCTTCTCCATTTTCTGTTGCCAGAGAGTGTAACGACTTAGAAACAATCGTAACATATTCTGAAAAGCCTTTCAACAAACTCAACAATAGTTAAGGTTCCTTGTTACTTGAATGTCTTTGTTACCTTTTGGGAGGAATGTCCATGTAGAGAGCTTGTCCTCTATTCCAGAGACAATAGGATCCTGTGATGAAGCAAAATAAGATTTACATGAAAATGGTAATCGTTACTAAGTACCAACCATAATCCATGATTGATCATCATATACATATACTTAGATGCATATTTTTTTTTTACTAGCAACTTTAAACCTTGAGGTCCTAGCTAGTAGTAAGCAAAAAAACTACCAAGATATGAGGCTTATTTAAAAAGCTCCATAAACATGATTAGTGTAACACAATATCAATCCAATATGTGTGTAAACTAGAGATCTAATCAGAGCGGATTTGGTCAGAACCTAGTGAAACATTGGTCTTGTCCCCCAAAAACTTTAGTTTATATACAAAACCATAAATGTTTTTTTTTATTAAAGTTCTTAATAAATGTTTTTATCATCTCCCATATCTCAGATTCGGCCATTGATTAATCCTAATCCATCACACATGGAAGCGAAACAGAACAACATGTCACCTTTCCTTTGGAGATAAATGTGCCGGAGCTGGTCCGAACCTCACTAACTTGACTCTCTCCGTTATCATTATCAGCAACTGCAGATCTCTGCAGGTTCTCTTTCGCCTTATTTAAATAAAAAAAATCAAAATCAGAAACATTCAATCCAAATGGAGATCAGACCAAAAGGTTTAGTTTACACTTACAAGTGAGATCAGATGATCACATTCCAAGTCCGTTAGAAAACCTTCATACACAAATGCCCTGTCCCAATTTTTTCTCCGATTCATCAGAAAAATACAAAAACTCGAAGCTCAAAGTTTCGAAATTTACTTGAGGATTGAGGAGAATCAAACCTGGGTTTTGAAGAAACCTGTTTGACTTTAGAAGGGTTGATGATGGAACTTGGAGAACTAATCAGAGAAGTTGATGACTGAAGCTGGACGAGGAAGAGAGCAACGAAGAGCAACACCAATCTGCCGCGAGACATACTCGGAGAGATCTAAAACTGGGAAAAGTTTACTTTTTTTTCTTGTTTCCAGGAAAATAAAGAGGGAAAGTTTTTATTTTCTCTTCTTCGGACAAAAATGTCAACGGTCATGAGCAGTTGATGATCTACCTAACGAGATGGCGACGACATTCGCACGTTGTTTTGTGATAACCAATACAAAGCCCATAAAATAGAGTCAAGGCTTTAAAAGATCAAGGCCCAGGCCCAAGAATGAAATCGAACCGACGTCGTATAAGTAAATTGGAATAAACAATCCTCGCCGGGAAAGTCACGACGGAGAGCGAAGGAGAAAACTCGATTTAGTCCCGTTTCGATTCGGAGCGTTAGCCCGAAGGTTGAAGAAGAATCAATAGAGAAATTAGCTTAAAGAGATGGCGTTTAAGCCTTTCGGGAAAGATGTAGGACCGGCGATGAGCTCCAAGCCATCGCCGTTTACAACCTTTGGCGCTTCTTCTGCTCCTACTCAAACCACCAGCACCAGGTATGATTTTCGATTCCGTATAGATGTATTCGCCTAGCTATACGATGATCGTACTCCCATTCCTCTTTTTTCCGAGCTCTCCGTTGATTTCAATTGAAGTGTTTAGGAGAGAAGTATCTTTGAGTTTTCTGTGAAATTGTGTTCTAATATCACTTAGGCAGCTCTAATCTTCAGGTGTTGAAGCTTATGTGCTTATTGCGATTGTAATTTGTTTGCTTATAGTGATTCTCCAATTCAACCACCAGCGTCTCAAGGCTATGCAGAACAATCTTTTGGACCACGTGGAACTCAGAGGTTAGATAAGACTTTTGCTTTACAGCTCCGGTTTGTTTCTGTGCGAGGATGTTAGGTTGTTTGTGAGCTGTGGAACCTCTTTATGGCGAGCTTGTGTTCTTAAGTTCTGTATCTTTCTATGTCATTTACTTACGAACCTTCATATTGGTTGCTTGTAGTGCTGCTTCAGTTCAGCAGGCACCGCCTCCTTCGGGTTTTCAGAACTCTCCACCTTTTATTGGGCAACCTTACCGACCAGGTGGGGTACAAAGGTTAGACATTCTTAACGTCATGGCTTGATCTTTTTTTTTTTTTTTTTCAAGTTTTATGTGCCTGCCGATGATGTTAGGGTGGTTACTTGTTTTATTAAGTTTTCCTTGTACTAATTTATCGTGGATTTTGTTGCAGTAGTCCTCCAATGAATCGAACACCATCTCCTTTGGCTTTTCAAAATCCCTCACCTTCCTCAGGACAACCTTACCGGCCTGGTGGAACTCAGAGGTTAGAAATTTTTTACTCTTATGGCTTTCTTTCTTTTTGCACCTCCTTATATGCGTGTACATGGTCTTTGGGAAAACTTTGATCTGACACAGCTGGTGATGGGATTAACCAGTTTATCTATTTCTTTCGCTTTGATTTTTTATTTTCGTTTGGTGAAAGTTCTGGTTGAATCTTCTGAATGGAACACATTGCTGCTATGTTTTTTTCAGGAGTCCAGGACCTGTCAATGGAATACAATGGGGTTCAGAAGGTTTTCCACGTCCAAGCCCTTCTGTGAGACCTTACCAATTTCCTGGAGTTCAGAGGTTAAAAAAAGTCTACGTTTGTTATTTTCACTTTGAAGAGTGTGATATTTCTTAGCTTGGCAGCAGTGTTAATCACACAATTAAAATGTTTTCAGTTTTCTGCAATAGTAAATATAGCAGTAGGATGAGAGAGCAGGGTTTTCCAAGTGCTATAGGTTTCTCTGCCCATCCCAATGCCTAATACATAAGGGCTTACGGTGTAACGGTGGCAGTGGATTGTTCTTGACGAATTCCCTGAATTTCACCTGTTTTATTTTTTCTAGCAGGCCTACTTTAAATCCTCAGTTTGGGCATGATGAGTCAAGGAACTTACTGAAGGATCAGGGTAAACATAGTCTAGCCACATCTGCAGCTAGTATATCACACACTCTTTCGAGAAGTGGACCTGATGCTGTTGAGATTGGTCGATCACAAGATTCAAAAAGGAAAAGGTCATTTTTCTTCCATTTCTTTTAGATGAAGGCAATTTATGACAGCAACCTCTTTCTGCAATAGACATTTCGTCCGTTCTGTAGCACTTTCATATCCTTGACTTTCTTAACACTTGCCCGTTTGCGAAAGTTTGTACACCTGTGTTCTGCGTCATGTACAGTTGTCTTTCAGATTTCAAGAGTTTGTTGTGTTCTCGGTGCTAGAAAATTACCAGTCATACGCTTGGCTGTGATGCTTAGTGATATAATGCTTTTTGATGTACCTAGTATAAATCTAAAAGTCCTCAATTTTTGTTTTCCAGTCAGTCAGATCTTCCTGGTCGGAGTTTGGGGTTTCCTCGAATAAATCATTCGCCAGTATCAGAGTTCGAGAATGGCAGCTTGGTAGATGATGTTCAACAGCCATCTAGCCACACTTGGATGTAAGCTTTTTTTCTCTTGTCAGTGTCATAAATGTTTTGGTCTCTCCCTCCCTCTGTGCTCTTGGTACAGAAAATTTCATGGAATATCTCACATGTGTTATTATAGATAGTAATTTGAACCATATATGTGTCTTTTTCTCCTTCATTTCTATACTGTTATTGTCTGTCGTCTCACTTTTGAAACTTGCGTCCTCGTTCTTTTTCTCATGTTTTTGAAGACGCTCTCCTTCTGCGGACAATAATCCTGTGAGCTCGAGGAGCAATCCCAATCGGTTGATCCAGCAAGAACAAACCCCAAGCTCTTCATTCCCTTACGCACATGAATCAGTTGAAATTCAGGAAGCAACAAAAAGAAGGTAAACAGAATGATAACTCACCATATTTTGTAAGCTTATTATCGTGTTTCCGTCCCCCTTTCCTACGTGTACTTATGAATGGTAGGTTAAGTCACAATCTTAAGAAACTATATCGTTAGCAAATTGGTGTATAAGCGTATTGCCGTATTTACGTTTAAAGTAAATGGTTTCATGCAAATTTTTTCTACTACTAGCCTGTGAAACCATGCTTATTTCTCTTGTAGCTCTATCTTTAGTGCACTTGCAACAAATCTGTTTTTTTTTTCTCTCTCTCTGGCTGTATCTGTATGTGCCTTAAAATTTGCTCTTATTTAAGCATGCTGACTGTATGATAGGCTTTCGACATCTCCTCCTGCATCAGGCGCAAAGTCATTTATGCTTTCAAGAAGCTCGGATTCCCAATTTCCTGTGCAGCCCTCCTCTCTAAATAATTTCAATAGTGCGGGTAAGGCAAACAGTTCACCTGCAACAAAAAGGACGAGATCTCCAACTTCATATCCAGTGGAAGAGGATATCCAGGGAAACTCTTTTCCTTCTCGAGATTGTACTGAAGGGTAAATTAAACTAATTAAAAAAAATATATGCGGACTAGTTCTTAAGTTTTTATGAACTGTGTGCGTTTTGTACAGAGAAGAACAAGCCAGGGCAAAGAGACTGGCCCGCTTCAAGGGTGAACTAGACCCTGTTCCTGCCCGACCTGTTGATACTCAACTTACTAAATCATCTGTAAATAAAACTTTGAAGCCTCTGGACAATAAACAAACATTCAATTCACTGGAATCAAGCAGGGATGCCTTGTCTGAATATGAAAGCTCGGAGCAACCCTCTCTTATCGTTGGATTATGCCCTGACATGTGTCCTGGTAAGCATACTCAGAGACATGCTTATAAAACGACACTGAGTGTATAGTCTTTGATTTATTTTATCTGATTAAAAAAGAATTGTGTTTCTAGCAAGATTGACCTTGCCCATATTGATGTCTAGTTCTAGTTCTAGTGAGTTATGTGATTGCAGAACAAATATATTGAGGTTTTTCTTATTCATCTTTCCAGAGTCGGAACGAGGAGAGCGTGAAAGGAAGGGGGACTTGGACCATTATGAGCGTGTAGATGGAGATAGGAACCAGACGAGCAAATTCCTTGCCGTGAAGAAAGTGAGTTTGCCTTTTTCATATCAATTAACTCTCAAATTCTATCTTAAGATGTCATATGCTAGACTACCCGTTCACTCTGATGACTACTTATATATTTGCCTTTGAATAGTATACCAGGACGGCGGAGCGAGAAGCAATTTTGATACGACCAATGCCAATCCTGCAGAATACAATGGAATATTTGCTGAGTTTGCTAGACCGACCGTACAATGAAAACTTTCTTGGTATGTACAACTTCTTATGGGATAGGATGAGAGCTATCCGAATGGATCTAAGAATGCAACATATTTTCAACCGAGAAGCTATTACTTTGCTGGAGCAAATGGTTTGTGTTTTCCGATCTTATATAAACCCATCAAACACGATAACATGCAGTATTCTGCTTTGGATATCTTACTATTGATTTCCTTCGTATAGATAAGACTTCACATCCTTGCAATGCATGAGCTATGCGAATATACTAAAGGAGAGGGATTTTCGGAGGGGTTTGATGCGCACCTGAATATTGAGCAGATGAACAAGACATCTGTTGAGTTGTTTCAAATGTATGATGATCACAGGAAGAGAGGAACAACTATTCCTACAGAAAAAGAGTTCCGTGGCTATTATGCTCTTCTCAAACTCGACAAGCACCCTGGCTATAAGGTAAATATTTTTTGCTGAAATTTGCGGTCAGAATTTACTGCTAAGTTCTTAACCTGACTAAAAATTCTTCCTGTTAGGTTGAACCTTCTGAGCTTTCTCTTGATCTTGCTAACATGACTCCAGAAATAAGGCAAACGTCAGAAGTTCTCTTTGCCCGCAATGTAGCCAGGTAGCTCCTTGGACTTGTTTTTGGGTGTTAGTTTGTTAACGTGGTCTAAGTATTGGAACTATTGTGCAATTTCAGAGCTTGTAGAACTGGCAACTTTATCGCCTTCTTTCGCCTCGCACGGAAAGCAAGCTATCTTCAAGCATGTCTAATGCATGCACATTTTTCGAAGGTAAGGCTTATTTGTGGTGTAGGTTCAAAAGCTATATTCTTACCAATATTGGTGTGTGGTTAATTAACCGAGATCTAAGCTTTATTCTGTTTTATCAGCTAAGAACTCAGGCACTTGCTTCTCTGCACTCGGGTCTCCAAAATAATCAGGGTATCCCAGTTTCCGATACGTCAAATTGGATAGGGATGGAGGTAATTTTCCTCAATCTGCTACTTGGTGTATCCTTTTCGTGGTCGGCTGTGACAGAGTAATTGCTAGAGGTCTTACATTTTTCTTCTCGTGATGGAATTTAGGAAGAGGACATAGAAGCCCTGTTGGAGTACCATGGATTTTCAATAAAAGAGTTTGAAGAGCCATACATGGTAAAGGATGGCCTATTTCTCCATGCTGATACGGACTATAAAACAAAATGCTCAAAACTTGTCCACATGAAAAAGTCAAGAACCATTGTGGAAGATGTTTCTGCTCCCTCGACAAAGGAAAATGTTTCTGCTCCCTCTCCGTTGTCATCATTGCCGACAGAAGCAAATAAAGGACATAAACAGCTTATTACCACCTATAAACAGGAAAGGCCGCCTGCTCAAAGTCCTAAGAAACAAACATCAGTGCGTCCAGTTGATAAAGAAATGACCGACTCGAAGACTTCCCTCTTACTCGAGGAGGACAAGCCAGTGAGAACATCAGTTATAAATCCAGTGTGGCCACCTGTTATAAATCCAGCAGTGGATCAACAGAAACAAAATGACCTTACGCCGGCTGGTGGATTTCATTCTCCCCTGAAGTTCAATTCTCCTTTTGGTTCTCCTGGATTTCCTCAAGCTGAATCCTCGAATCTGAAGAAACAACCTAATGACGGCCACACTTTTATACCTTCTGCGGAAGATAAATATCCATTTGCAGGGCATATGCTGACGAATCTTGTGCCTGAGCCTACTTTGCAACAAAGTCCGATGTCTATGCCAATGGAGAGCTTGCCTGTAGCTACCATTTCAGAGTCTCCGACGATTGTAGAAAGCATATCTGCCTTGGAAGAATCAGTACCTGAAGCTGCGATGGTTTGTACCTTGGAAGAGGACCTCCATGACATTGAACAGGAAGGCGAGGATGGAAATGAGGACATCACAAATCATTATGACGAGGAAGTGGCGAAGGCAAAACTTAAATTGATGATAAGGTCTACCATCTCATGCAAGTTGATAATTGGTGTAGGTTACTCTTTCTAACTTTTCTTATTTGAATCTTCACAGATTATGGAAGCGGTGGTCTTCACGTCAAAATCAATTACGGGAGCGGCGACAGTTAGCTGCAGCTGCTGCACTGAATTCTCTATCCCTGGGCACACCTATTCGATTCAGCAAACCTGATGTAAGTTTCATTTTTCTTCCTCATAACATGTGCTGATCATTGGTCTGTAATGCATTTATTATCGAGGTTGGTAGTCTAATCTCGGTTCTCGCTTCATACACAGCAATCAAGGCCGTGTGGTGAGTTCGACATTGATCAAGCGATGAAGAGGAGGTTTGAAGAACGTGAAAAATCATGGTCAAGGCTGAATATATCAGATGTGGTAGCTGATATACTACTCGAAATGAATCCAGACTCAAAATGCATATGCTGGAAGGTCATCTTATGCACTCAGACTAAACGAGTTAACACATCAAGTCAGGATACGCATTCAACAGCCAGTCGTTGGTTATCATCAAAGCTTATCCCTCACACAGAACATAGCGTCCCCGATGAGAATCTGCTTTTTTCAGCTCCCGGTGTGTCGGTATGGAACAAATGGATTGAAAGTGGATTTTGTCTCTCAGTAGCTAGGGATGTGGAAGCTGATAATGATCTGTGTGAAGCAACACGTGGCGCAAGTGCAGTTCTTTTTCTTGCATCTAAAGACCTCCCTATGAATCACCAGAGAGAACAGCTTAACCGCATTCTCGAATCAGTACCAAACGGTTCACTCCTTCCCCTTCTCGTAGTTATCAGCTCATGCAACGGTGAAAACGTGGATCCTGATACCAATCTCGTCTCTGCGCTAGGCCTCCATGATATTAACAAATCAAAGATAGCAAGCTTCACCATCGTCTCTATCGCTAATAAATCTCAGAAGGGACATGAAGTTCGTTTTTTCAGCGATTCACGGCTAAGGGACGGGCTTAAATGGCTTGCGGGAAATTCACCTCTGCAACCGAATCTTCATCATGTTAAACCGCGAGAACTCGTTCTGACACATCTCAGTTTTTCACTGGAGTTGCTCAAGAAGATCCCAGATCAAGAACTTGGTCCTAACATCTGCATATCAGCCTTCAACGACGCATTGGAAACATCTAAAAGAAACATCGCTTCTGCTGCTGAAGCGAATCCAATCGGTTGGCCTGGCCCTGAAACAATGTTGCTCGAGGATAATAGAAAAGAACATTTAATGATAAAGCCGTATCTACCCAACCTAGACTGGAGCAGTGCAGAGAGCATCAAACCACTCAACTCCATGCTCGAGAACTGTAAGCTTCCATGTTTTGAAGATGATCTGAAATGGTTAACCAAAAAATGTGCGTCTGGTGCTGAGATAGAGAACCATACGCAACGGCTCGAGGGATGCTTAGTTGAGTACTTGACACAGACAAGCAATCTTATGGGAGTCTCATTAGCCACCAAAGAAGCAGAAGTGATGGTGCAAAGAAACACTAGACTCGAACTCCATAACTCAAGCTACTACCATATCATCCCGAGATGGATCGGAATCTTCCAGAGGATCTTCAATTGGCGGATAATGGGTCTGCTAGATTCGTTGTCTTCCTCGGCCTACGTACTGAAGTCCGATCTGACCATGTCAGCATCGAGCTATGCTGATAAGTTCTTGTCTGGAGAAGATGCAGCATACCAGTCTCCTCGTCCGAACCTTCCTTTGCTTCGTGAAATGATCCAAATCAGCTGCAGCCCCTTCAAAGCGTCTCGGGTTCAGACAGAACGGGCTATCGATGATCATAGAGATATAGATGAGACGATGTTGGAGAAGAGTAGAGAAGCTTCTAGAAGGATTGATATGATGATAACTGAGGATGATGAGTTAGCTGATGAAACCGAGAGATCGACGAGGAAAGAAGCGGCGGAGAAGAAGACGATGAAGGATAGAGAGAGTGAGAGTGAGAGATTGGATGAACTGTTGGAGAAATGTAACTTGGTACAGAATAGCATAGCTGAGAAGCTCTGCATTTACTTTTGAAGTTTCTTCAACACTTTTCTGTTAATGTTGTTGTTGCATGTTTCCATGTCAGTTTAATCGAGTTAGAGTGTAAAGATGCTGCTTATGATTAATGATTTAATATGCATGCATACACTATTACTTGAGGAATACCTATAGCAAATGTAGTACTAATCTTTCAACTATTAAAATAGAGCTAGTATCGTTTTTGTGGCATGATGGCATCTATAGCAAGACTTGGGTTCCAACTAAAAGTCCACCAACATAAAATTTGCAAGGAAAAAACCTTAACTTTTTCAGACAACTAAAACAACACTGGCTGACTTTTCTCCTTTTTTTTTTGTTTAAATTTTGGAAAGCAAAGTATTAAATAAAACAAGTAAACACAGAAATTTATCACAACTGAGAGAAAATTGGCTGACTTTTGTGCTATAAAAATACAAAAATTTGGCTGACTTTTATGCTGCAAATAATTAAAAAGTTTGCTGACTTTTTTTGCCATAAAGTTCAAAAAGTTGCCGGCCATTAAAACTTTAATCTACTCATTCCCTTAGTTAAAGATAATATTAATATACAAAACTAAACTAAACTCATTTCAACTTTTTATGTTCAGTGGGAAAGAGCTTTATCATCATCAATCAAATACTCACTCGCTGTAAATAGTTTAAGGAAAATTCTTTTGTTTCAAAATGTAAATAGTTTTAAAATATCTAGATAACTTTTACATTTATTGGATATAGTGTAACCAATCAAATAATATTAATTTTTTTATAATTGGTTAAACTAATTAATTAAATATTATTTTTTTTTAAAATACCAATTTTTTTAATATTAGTGTTTTTATTCTAAACTATTTGCATTGTGAAACACGGGGAGTATTAAACACCGAAAGCAGATCTTGTAGAAAAAATCTAAGGAAAGCTTCAACATTACATTGTATCTACAGCTTCATCTCTGCAACAAATCAACTTCTTTGGACCAAATGTTGCATTAAACACATCTTGTAACTCAGTAAAAGAATCTCTTTTCAACACACACTTTTACTTTTGCTATATATGATGAATCTCTGACATAGAAACACAGAAGAAACAAAGGGGGCAAATAGGAGTTTGAATCATGCCATCATCATCATCATCATCATTCATTAGACAAGTTTTTAATCTGTACAATGATAATTGTGATATCATCTGTCCTATTCTCATGCTGCAACCACAGTTTGTATGACTCCGCCGCAGCCGCTGCACATCCATCTCTCGGATCAGCATACCTCCCCACCTGCAAACACACATTCTATAGATTAAAACACACATCAAAGAAACTTGTGCCTACTTCTTAAAATTTACCATATCAACAACAGCTTGGCTCGGAAGAAACTCAAAGATCCCATCACTCGCAACAACAAAGAACAAATGATTCGGCGAAAGCTTAACCATAGACACTTCAGGCTCCGCAGTAACACCAATCCCCTCAGCTAAACTATCTCCAACGCTCCTAGTAAACGCCGTCCCCGGATACATCCCGTTCTGCACCCAAAGCCTAGGCGGGTCACCGCCTTCGTTCTCTTCACTAGCCCACGTCTGCACGCTCGGATCCTTCAGCCCTTCGACCTGATCAACACTCAGCACTCTAGCTCCACACCCTTTCACCCTCTCACACTCATCTGTCCTAAAAGGAGTCTGATCATAAGACAAATCCTCAGCTAAGATCCTGTTCCTGTGACTCCCGTCTTTAACAGCCAACACAGCTCTTGAATCCCCGACATTAGCTACATAGATCTTGTCCCCAACGACAAGAACTGTAATAGCAGTGGTCCCACTCATCGAATCATCGATCTCGCTCTCGTGCAACTCTTGGTTAACTCTTGAAAAAGCAGACTTGTAAGCCTTCTCTGGATCTTGAAGCAGAGCAGCGTCTTCAGACAAGAGTTCAACGACTCTGTCCTTGACGAAGTTAGAGCATTGAGTCCCGAACACGCCGTGGCCGTCGAAGACGCCGAAGAGGTGAACGTTGGGGTTGCCTTGGAGCTCGGTTTTGATGCAGTAAGTGTCTTGATTCTCTTTATCGGGCGAGTCAGGATAGTAGCCTCGCTGAGAGAGAACAGAGTAGACCAATTCGAAGTTGGGAGATGGAACATGGATTGTTGTTGATGAGAGAGGCTTCGGAACGGCGTCGTTTTGGGGCTTGGAGGTTGGTCCGTGCCCACGAGAAGAGGCGGCTTCTGATGATGAGGATGGGTATCGGCTACAACATTTGCATTGAACGCAACCCATCTAGAATAAAAAAACAGAGTACGCGAACGAAACAGAGCTAAAAGGAGGGATCTTGAGGGAAAGGAAGAGATGGGTATTGGTTAGATTCAGGCAAAGCGTTGAGCTTTGCGGATGTCATGTTGGATTCACAGCCAAAGATGGAATATTTTGTTTGCTCGATGATTCGGACAAAACGGAAAAAAGATCGAAACTTTCTTTTCTGGGTTGTTCGGATTCTTCTTCGTCTTCGACTCTTCTTTGTTTGATTCGTGTTTGCCTCACAACGTTTCTCTTTGGAGAAGTCAAGATTTGAGAAACCCTAGAAGACGTTTCAAAGAAAAGAATCAAAAAACGAGAGAGGGAGAGAAAGAGATGAGTTTTTGGACGTTTCCACGCGTGGGTTTGGCCTTCTCTGCACAGCGGGTGTAGGCGTTGGCACGTATCCGGGTTTTTTTTTAAGGTATTTGTGATTTGCTCTGTATATCATGGATATTTGATTTTTCGATTTGCTTTGCTTCGGAAAAATACGGATATTCAGAAAAACGGATATCCGAAAAATAAATAGATATTTGCGGATATTTACGAATACTTACGGATATCTCATATGTTTTGATCAATACAAATAATCTTAAAATTTTGATACAAAATTTGTTTTGTAAAATATTTTTTTGCATGATATATATGATAAAAATTAAAGGAAGTAGTGAATCTATATATTTTGTAATTTTTTTTGAACTTAGTTAACAATTATAATAATACAAAACTTAAGAAAAAAATATATTTATCATAAATGTGTTCTTTTCCTTTTATGTTATACTTTTATATAAGTAGTAGTGTGAATAGAATTTATCAAATCATATGTTATAATAATAATTATATAATTTTATACATTAAAAACTTTAAATATAATCAAAATATACATGTATTTATATATTACCGGATCGGATCGGATATCCGCTTCCCAAAATTTTAATATTTGTGATTTGCTTCGATTTTAACGGATATTGATTTTTAGTATTTGCTTTGATTCGAAAGTTTACGGATATTCAGAATTTTCAGATCGAATAGAAACGAATAACGAATTGAATCAAATTTAACGGATAAAATGTCCAGTCCTACAGCCGCGCACGAATTTGCAAAAGCAAACAAAGATTTTTTTTTGGAGAAAATTGATTGAATCTTTTTTTGTTTTTCCCGAGTAAAAAAAATCAATGCTTTTTCTTGTTTCTTTTTTTCTCTCTGTAACGGTTCGGGTTTCGTAACGTTTTTAACCGACCCGGTGAGTTTTCGCGAAAATATCGTTTCGGTTAATAAAAGGCCTAATGGGCCTACTAGATTTAGTGGCCCATAAATGTAGTAGACAATTATACTTTAGCTTCTTACTTCTTACCAGGCATTTCGGGTTTTGTTCGGTTCGGTTCGGGTATTTCGGGTTTTGGGTAGTTCGGATAGGGGCTAGAGGATCCATTTAGTACTTGACCTATTTTCGGTTCGGTTCGGTTCGGATAGTTTCGGGTTCGGTTCTGTTCGGATAGTAAATGTAGGAACCGAAAAATATCCAGAAAAAAGTTCAGTTCTCATTTGGATCCGGTTCGGATAGTTCGGGTAGTTTGGATAATTTGGATAAAATATCGGTTATTTATGGTAAAATATCAAATAGTTAGGATGATTTAGATAAAAAAATTGGATATTTCGGATTACTTTGGATATTTCGGATAAAACTATCTGGATAGTTTCGGATACTTTCGGGTAGGTTGGATACTTTATAATAATTTAGTTATCCTCAACTATTTTCAGATACTTTTAATAGAATTTTAAATTAAAAATATAAATTTTGTGATGTTATATGTATATATAATTAATATTTTTATATATTCGGGTACCCGTTCGGTTTTCGGTTCGGTTCCGGTTCGGTTCGGTTATTTCGGATATAAAAATATAGGAACCGTTCGGGTATTTGAGGGTATTAGTCCGGTTCCGGTTTCGGGTATTTCGGTTCGGGTCCGGTTCAGTTCTTCGGTTCCGGTTATTTTGCCCAGGCCTACTTCTTACCATGCTTTTAAGTTACGTTGCAGCTATACAACTTTATCAATCATTTATTTTCGTCTAATTGTAGTTATGGTGGCTAAAATCATATTTTTTTTTGACAAAACCCTGCCGGCTGTCCGTTCGACTCGGGAGGAACACACTTAGTGATACATGGTAAACTAGTTTGAAAGCGTACCACACTGCCTAACCCGAGTTTGAATACTTTCCGATTATTGCTAAAGGTAAACCGATAGTATCCTCCATGTAAATTATTTAGACCAAAATCCAAGCCAAATAGTGATAAAATCAATTTACATCATGTGTTGACATTTCATTCCATATAGTATTAATCTGTCTTGTAAAGTACATGTATGGGTCTATTAGTGAATAAATAATTTTTTTAAGAATGAAAATTCTTTTATTAAAGAGGTAAATCGATAAAGAAACAAGTATTCTGTTACACAAAACAAGTATTTCTTTTCTAAATTTTTTGGATAAAATGGCAAATTAGTTGTAGAGGCAGTTACGGTGAAAAGTTCGTTAGATTGTGAGTTATGTATATTTTCAACAGATTTTGTTTATATATTATATGCGAATGACATGTGACCATATGTATATAATATCTTGGTTGCATGCGTGAAGAACGGAGTATTCAAATGTGGACTGAGTATATCTCCTAGAGATAAAGCATTAGGCTCTATCTGTTTTGAGCTACATAAGAAGAGCATTTTATCTCCTTCTCAAACTACATGAAAACCATATGCAATACATTCTAGAAGAAAGTTGTTATTCTAATCTTAGAACCGCAAATGCAATCAACTGAAAGAAACGACAGCAAAGCAAATTATTCAGCACAAACTCATCCTAAAAATCATTTCTCAAAAAAAAAAAATCTCATCCTAAAAATAAGCAAAACATTTATCACCCAAAAAAACTTGCACCAGTTTATAAGAATCTAAGGAAAGAAGAAACAAAATCTAAAAACTCCCACCTGTTTCATTGGACAACAAACTTGTCTTCTTCCTAAATCATAGGAAGTAGATTTTTTTGAGACAAAGATTGCGTAGGAAACACTCCTCCTACCTTCAATCTCTTCCTCACATTTCAACTGCTAATAAAACAATCATCTTCCTAAACCCTTAATTCTAGCCCCTTCCCTAAACAATGGCTCTGTTAACTATTCATCTCTTTAATTTGTAATTAAACCCTTTTCTTTAAACAAAAAATAATAAAATAATTAAAGAGTTTACCTGAGAATTAGGTTCAGGATGGCCTCAAGGAGCCTCTCATACACACAACTCCTAGGCCTCCTGTCCTTTATCCTCCTAACCTCCACAATGGCGGTTCGTGTTGGAGTCATTCTTCATAAGCCTTCTGCTCCAACCCTTCCTGTATTCAGAGAAGCCCCAGCTTTCAGAAACGGTGATCAATGCCTTGAGGCTGATCAAATTCATATAGCCATGACTCTTGACACAAACTACCTCCGTGGAACAATGGCTGCTGTTTTTTCTCTCCTACAACATTCAACTTGCCCTGAAAACCTCTCTTTTCATTTCCTCTCCCTTGCTCATTTCGAAAACGACCTCTTCTCCAGCATCAAATCAACTTTTCCTTACCTAAACTTCAAGATTTATCAGTTTGATCCAAACCTAGTCCGAAGCAAAATCTCCAAATCCATCAGGGAAGCCCTAGACCAGCCTCTAAACTACGCGAGGATTTACCTCGCGGATATCGTTCCTCCCAGCGTCGACCGGATCATATACCTAGACTCTGACCTTGTCGTAGTAGACGACATAGAGAAGCTATGGCATGTAGACATGGAAGGAAAAGTCGTGGCTGCTCCTGAGTACTGCCATGCAAACTTCACACACTATTTCACAAAAACGTTCTGGTCGGACCCGGTACTTGTTAAAGTCCTTGAAGGAAAACGACCGTGCTATTTCAACACGGGTGTGATGGTCGTGGACGTTGATAAATGGAGGAAAGGGTTGTATACACAAAAGGTAGAGGAGTGGATGACTGTTCAGAAGCAGAAGAGGATATACCATTTGGGTTCATTACCTCCTTTTTTGCTTATATTCGCCGGTGATATTAAAGCGGTTAACCATAGGTGGAACCAGCATGGTTTAGGAGGAGATAACTTTGAAGGGAGATGCAGAACGTTGCACCCTGGTCCGATAAGTCTACTTCATTGGAGTGGGAAAGGGAAGCCATGGTTGAGATTAGATTCAAGAAAGCCTTGTATTGTTGATCATCTCTGGGCTCCGTATGATTTGTACCGTTCATCAAAACATTCTTTAGATGAGTAGAGGCAAAGAGGAAGTGAGAAGATTGACACATGTGTAAAATAGGAGATGGAGACGGTGCAAGCAGGGTGGGTGCGAGCAAAGGGAGCGAGAAGCAAAACAAAGCTAAAACAAGTTGTAGCGAAAAGAGAGAAACCAAGAGAGAGTTGATTTTTTTGTTAAGACTCACTCTTAATGCAAAAAGACACGTTGTGCATGAGATCAGTAGTGAGATGGTATCATCATCATCATGATTTGTTTCTCTTATTCAAGTGTTTTTTTTAACATTTCTCCCTCTCTTGGATTTAACGTGTAATATACATAGGGTAGTGTTACTTCAAAAATGGAGGATTAAATTCATTCTTTATTAATTCAATCTTTTTAGTATCTAATTTCTATTAGAAATTAACCGTTCTCCTTATCAAACCAACAATGGTCATTGTCCTTATTATTTGTTAAGTTCAAGTTTCATAACCGAAAATATTTGAACCTTCAAAAGCTTGTGTTGCCTCATTAGCTTCAATATTTTTTTTTTTTATGAATCATAGCATGCTATGACTATATGTTATCTTAGTTTATAAACTACGAAGTGTTAGGTTAATATTATCCCCAAGGCAAGGCTTTTTGTTATTTTCACATAAAAAAATATATATATATAAAACACTCAGAATTAGCGTATAATTAATAAATATTAAGTTTTTCGGTAGATATCAAAATTATATTTACTGAAAAAAAAACTGTTACTTTTATGCTTATCCCGGATATTTTGCTCAATCCTGTTAGGAGATTTTCATAATCAAACCTAATAAGAAAAGTGAGATCGAACTTCTTATATACAAAGACAACAAGATATCATCACGCTTAAGATCATATAGCATAGGGTATAAACATGCGTAGTCCATATTCGACAACCAAAGTGTTCTTTCTCTTTCTCTTGGTTTTGGTGGTGGCTTCATCATGGGGTCTATCGTTGGAGAAAGAATATCCTTCTTTAAATGTCACATATCTTAAGATATTTATGTTGAAGGAACGTTATTATCAAGTGACTAGATTAAGGCACGGCCCGATGAGGGATCCCAAATTTCGAGTCAAATCGAATAAACTCGCTCCTAGAGGTAAAGTTAAATTGTAATTCTTAAACTATATAGCTGAATGAATCTTACATATACGTAGTGAAGCAATTACAATACAGTATAATGATTTGTTTTTGGTTTCTCTCACAACGGGGTTAAGACGCGAATGTGGATATAAGGTTGGATATGACGAATGAAAGTGATGGTAGTTACTCGGCTAATGTCACAATCTCCAACTACGTGATGGATCACGAAATTGAACAGCCATGGAATTTAGCGTGGATATGGGTAAAAAAGGAAACACTATTTGGAACTTTGGGTTCTGAAGGAACACAACACGGCTTTGTTTCTTTCAGTAAGGACGATGATATCGGCACGTACACGTACTGCTTGAACAACGTGACGTTGGACTTACCGCGACAAACTGATCATAACTGCATAGGCGGTACTGTGATTCTTCCGCGGTTAGTAAAAGCTGAAATTGCGAAAGGCTCAACTTCATTTCAGATTTCTATTAGCCATTATAATAGAGGATATCGTGCACAGCCCCCTTATGATGTAACTTTGAGCACACGAGGATTTGAATACGAACTTGAATATGATTCAATGGAGCAAGTAATTGATACTCATCTGAGTAAGTCCACTGAATTGTTGGCACATCATATACATACCTTTTCTTTTGTAAGCTTTTACGAGTCAGTTCATGTCCCTTTTTTTTTGTAGATACCTGGAGTACGACGTGCATTCTCTCCATCTCCAAGACCAAAAAGTTCCACGAGATTCGTAATAACAATGATGAACTGTGAAGTTGTGGGTGTTTTTCTTATTTGCCGTTTATGTTGGTGATTTCATCTATCTTTTAGATCAGAAATAATGTGTTTTTTTTGTGTGTGGAGTTTTCACCTCATCATACAAATGAAACTCAAGTTATGCTGTTTTAATAGAATATATTTTTGTTTCGAAAATTTTTAAACAGTTTCTCAAAACTACAGATAATCTAAAGTCAACTCTTTGACAAATAATTTATCCTATCAAATGTTTTGAAATATAATTTATATACCTTAAAATATCAGTTTCATTTAACTTCTCAATAATTTAATATCTATTTTTTTTTTCCTTTTACGTAATTCATTGTTTCTAAAAATTTACTTTACCGTAAAGTTTATGTAGCAATTTATACATGCAAGACAAAGTGTCCACACAATGAAAGAAACAGATAATTTCTGGTTGTATTTCACTCAAGAACGATTACAATAAGATGATACTAAGAAGAAGAAAAGCATAAGAAATTAGCTTTCGTACGAATAAGAACATCAAATTTATGGATTTGGATGGCTTAGCTCGTCCTTATATCCTTCAAAAAGCACGTCAAAGTCAATACATTTGACATACATCTTTTGTTTGGGTATGTCAATTCCAACGTTGTGTCCCTGAAATGCGGCAATCCCAAATAGGTTTGCTCCGGGTGCTGTTGGTTTCCCTTACGTGCAGACAGAAGAGGTTGGGGTATACTTGGAAGAATATATTCTCCGTAGGGGAATTAATAGTTACATCCCCAAATTCGAGGCCAAGTTCGATATCCAAGTGTTTCGGTATCGTCCCAACCTGACAATGAAGCTGACCAAACACAAACAAAGGAGGCACTCCCGTAACATTCAGTTTCTTGTTGATCTACCCTAAGACAACACGAAATCCTGTTGGGACCAGACCAAAAGCTGAAGCTCCTGCGTCCACAAATGTAGGGGGCACGCCCAAAGCATTTTGTAAACCTATAACTTCTCCACTGATGGTTATTGACGTCATATAGATTATATAATACTTATCTACGGAATGTAATGGTATCTGCTTTCCAGTAAGGAACGCATCCTCTTCTAAAGATAGAAAGTGTCTTCCCTTTTCCATTTCATTGAAGTTCCCTATGCAAATAGAAAACTTTTCCCCAAAATGGTGAATTATGGACATCTCACCGAAGCCTAAACCTAGGCTACCCTTCCGATATAAAGTAGAGCTCGGTGACGGAGCTATATATGAGGGTACAATAGAAAGGGAAACATTAACGTATAGGACAGGCTATAGGGGCTTTAGCACCATAGATGACGTTTATTTTGGGGTTGGGACGAAACTAAGAATGATCCCTACTTGAACCCCCTTCTTAGTTTCGTCCCCAACCCCAAAATAAACGTCATCTATGGTGCTAAAGCCCCTATAGCCTGTCCTATACGTTAATGGTTCCCTTCCTATTGTACCCTCATATATAACTCCGTCACCGAGCTCTACTTTATATCGGCATTGGCTATTTCTTGAGCCCGTCCGGACCAAAAACTCGGGGCTCAGTCCCTCACAGCTTATGGGAGAAAAGGAGGATGACTTTGACGGACTGTAGAGGGTGTTGGGCTTGGGGAGAACCCAGGTCAACTCTACGCCCGTATCGAGGTGCAATCGTACTTCCTCCGGTGGGTCCCCGACTGAGATGACCGCCAGAGCTGCGGTTGGAATGATTTGGAGTTCAGTCTTGATGATTTTTCTTCCGCTTGGTCCTATACTTAAGTCCTGTCCCGGCTTTGGACGAGACATGACTCCCAGGTCAAAGGTGGGCGGGAGTGACGAAGGTGGCACAAACGACTTGAAGGAGTATGATGAAGAGCATTTTGATTTTACTTTGCAAGATGTAGAATTGTATATGAAGGGATATGCAAGCTGTAAATAATATTATGATCTATATATAAGTTAATTAAGTGAGATATGGTAAGTAAGTGATAGGTGAGTGGTGATATGTGTGATAGGGAGCATGGAATAACCACTTTGCTTAAATTGTGTGATTTCCTAATCACTTAGGTTCTGATCGGTAACCACAAAAGGAATAGAATGAATAGGAGAAAAAGAATGAAGGAAATAAAATAAAAACAAAATCTATTCCTCTCTTAATTTGTCAAGGAATAATTGTAGTTTTTTATTCCTTAAATCTTAAGGAAGTAATGTTACAAGTAACAAATATTCTTTGTAAATTGTGCAAATTGTAAGGAATGCTAGGGAATTAGCTATTCCCACTTATTCTTTTGGTCACCATTTAGAACCTATCTACGTGTTTATTTAAAGAAAAAATTGCTTTTAAACAATATTGGTTAACTACGTGTTTACGGTTAACAAAAAAAAGTACATTTATAAAGACCAAGAACCATACATATACTTATAAATTTATAAAGTACATATTAAATACCTTGGCATATTATATAAGGTGGTTTTTTGGACCAAATATATGGTGGGATTATAATGGTTAATATAATTTTTGGGGGTCAAAATTAAATATGATTTTAAATAAACAATTATTAACGCTACCTTTGTGAATCAACAAAACGCCATTGACGTGTTGGTGTCGTACCTTAGAGCATCATTATCGCTGAAACTCCAAATGGAGTTTCTTAATTATTATTTTTTTTTTTTTTTTTGCTTTTTTGAATTTAGGAAAAAAAAAAAATGAACCAATCGTGAGCCGCCACGTGTTAGTGGAGTCCGCGAACAGTGTAAGAAACCCTTAAGAACCGACTACTATTTAATAGTTTTTGTAACCGGTTTCTTAAAAAAAAGTGAGTCATACGCGAGACCCACACGCTAAAAAACCCTCTAGTATCCCCAGATAAAGATGCTCTTAGCTCTCTCATGGGTTTTCAGTGACGGTAACTCACTCAATGCTTATGCTCATACTCCACTTGTTAATAAACTATCTCTATAATATTATTTGATAAATCAGTTTCTTACGTTTGCGCTCACGTTAACTCTCATGGTTGACTACACTCATACCATTAATGAATTAAAGATATTATATATAAATGCTATTATTGAATTATTATTGCTGACAAAAAAAAAAAAAAAAAAAATTTAGTTTCCTTTTTAAAATTTTCCAGATATCATATATAATAAAAATGAAACATTTCTAAAGTTTAAAAAAAAACCAAAATATATGTATATGTAATAAGATTTCATTAAAAAGGAAAGCTCACAAAATAGAAATATTCCATTTAAAAAATATTTTTAAATAGCATAAAATATACTTTTAAGTACTATAATATTATTTGATAAGTCAGCTTCTTATGTATCGTGCTCACGTTGACTCTCACGATGGTTGATTAAACTCATTCCCTTAATGAATTAAATATATTACATTTAAATACTATTATTGAATTTTTATTTAGTTTCTTTTTTAAAATTTTCCAGATATCATATATAATAAAAATGAAACATTTATAATTTTTTTTTTCGAAAAATAAAACGAAATATATGTATATGTAATAATATTTCATTAAAAAGAAAAGTTCACAAAATAGAAATATTCCCATTTAAAAAATATTTTTAAATAACATAAAATATACTTTTAAGTAATAAAATAATTTTTTTATATCTATATTTTCTTAGATGAAAATATATATTTGCATATAATGTGATTTCATAAAACAACATTCACACACATAATCTTGATATTAGAAAAGGAAATTTTATTTCTTTTAAAACATAATTTAAACAATACAAAAATATATATTTTCAAAGTAATAGAAATAATTTTTATATATCTATCTATTTTTTTAGATGATTACATAAATTGGTATATGTTTAATTGTCTAAAAATAATTTATAATTAGTATTATTGAAATGATTTATTTATTTTTCATATATTTAATTGACTACAATATCTTTCAATTACAGTAAAAAAATCTATCAATTATATTTTACTTATATAATATGATTTTTAAAATATCATCACCCAATTTTTTTAAACTGCTTATTTTTAAAAGATATTAAAAATAAAAAGAATTAACAATAAATATCTTTTGATAAAAAAAAATACAGAATATTTTAAAATAAGATAACGCTATATACTTTAATAAGGTAGATATATTATATTTAATCATTATTAAAATTATTTGTTTTCATAATATTAAATTTTCTTTTGAATTTTATGTTTTTATGTTTGTGGAACTTAATATGACTATAATTAAAATACCAAAGTAAATCTGAATTCTCAGTTTTAAGATTATTTAAAATAAATTTTAGTTTATCATTTAATAAATCTAACGCATAAAATTATTTAGAATTTATAAAATATTTTAATTATTGTAAATATTGTTAAAATTATTTGTTTTCATAATATTAAATTTTCTTTTGAATTTTATGTTCTTATGTTTGTGGAACTTAATTTGACTATAATTAAAATACCAAAGTAAATCTGAATTCTCAGTTTTAAGATTATTTAAAATAAATTTTAGTTTATCATTTAATAAATCTAACGCATAAAATTATTTAGAATTTATAAAATATTTTAATTATTGTAAATATTGATATATGTTCATGGGCTTCCAAAAATGTATCAGTTACTTATGTATGTAACTTCATATTGATCATTGCTTTATTTTCTAATATTTTGTTTTAAAAAAATCAACATATAATTTGATAAATATTATGAAACTACATGCACATTTAAATGATAAATAAAATTAATTTGATCTTACTTAATTATAATAAAAATAATTATACTTCAGTTTGAATTTGAAAGAATATATGTAACTCAATATACTCACAACATGAGTGACTCGACTAATCCAACTTATATCTAAAATCACAGATTTAACTACAATAAGAATATATAATTTTATAATAAAAATTATTTTATAAATGTAAATTATAGGATGACTCAAAACATATTAACAAATGAAAATAAAATATTAACCAATTGTTATAATTTAGTTATTTTGTAAAATTTATATATGGATGAGATTGTAGAATATTATCGTTATATTAATTTACGTAATTTGGAATCATATTTTATTCTAAGCAAAATATATCTTAGGTTATGCATAATCATCCTCAAATATATTTACACATCTAAGACAATAACCAACGTAAATGCAAATAAGAAAATTAATCATAATTTTAATACATTTAAAATAAAAAATATTATAGTTGAATTTAGAGAAGTAGATGGAATCTAATATACCCAAATGATAATTAAATCGACAATAAAAAACAACAAAACCGACTAGATATAATATATCTAGATATAATATATCTAAAATCATATGTCTAATTAAAGTAATATAATATTATTAATATAAATTATGTATACAAATTATAAATTAATTTAAAATTGACAATAAATAACAATCAGTTATTATAAATATTTATACCCGTGTATGAGCACGAAAAAATCACCTAGTACTAATTATTTAATTAACATTGTCGTATGAATGATATATATGGTATTCACTTGTATTATTATGCGCCAATTTTGTGTGTTACGTAACAGTATTTAAAAATAGAAAGTTTTATTTATTCGTCTTAACATAAGGGAATACTTTAGATATATGATTTAATTTATGCTAAGTATGACTAATGGTATTGTATTGTAAATTTGTAATTAATCGAGTAGTAGATAATTTTTTTATTAAAAAGATGTAATAAACTCTATTGTGAATAACTTACACTTTTAATATTAAACTAGAGCTTGATAAGCATATGCGCGCGCCGTGGCGGACCCAAGATTTTTTTTAATTTGGATCAGTGACAAATTAAATTTCAAAAAGTAAAACAAAATAGGATATTGAACCCGTTAACTCATATTTAAGGGAGTGCAACACTGACCATTTGAGCTAAGTAGACTAACAACTATAGGCCACAAGAAACTTTTTAATATTTAACCCGGGTCAATTGACACACCATCTCATAACGTAGGTCCGCCTCTGCTTGGGAGAATATTTTATCCCCTATATATTATTTGAGAAGCATTACAACTTCTTGTTGTATCCACATGTCATCACTAGAATGATTCTTAGAATCATTAGAGAAATATGTTGGTCCATCTAATTATATAATAAGCTTTTTATTAAACTAACAATAAATTTATCAATAATTTACTTTATTATTTCCTTAAATAAAATTTATGAAATTGCCTAATGTGGCTAAAGTATATATGACAATTAATGATTTTGAATAATAGAGATTTGATAAAAAAAAGTGTATCTTCTATTATATTTGTTTAATTTTAAACTAATAAATAAATTAAACAACCATAATAACCATATAATAAAAATTTAGATTTTTATGTATATGTTATATTTTGAATTTTTACAAACGGCCATAAATTACTAAAACTGTTAAAAGTCTCACATTCAAATTTTATGATCCATGGTTTAAA
>NC_027750.1:22939756-22969258 GCF_000695525.1 Brassica oleracea var. oleracea | reverse complement strand
ATATAAGTAAAAAGTCTAATTTAATTAATTATTAAGATTAATATATATATTGTTTTAAATTAAACTATAAACCATATAAAATACAATATTTTAGTTTCAAAATTACTTTGAACAATTTTTTCGATAAAAGTTTTGAACAATCATTGACAACTTATTTTTTTAAAAATTATCATCATTTAATAGACATTAATATTAAAAATATACTAAAATATATTATCTATATTAGTATCATTTAAATTTAATAACATATCCTATCAAATATAAAAAAATATTTTTTGGATTAATAAAATTGATTTATATGTTCGCACCAATTTAATTATATATTTAATAGTTTCTGACTTTTAATTATTTAATATATATATTAATTATTTCATAATATGTAAAAATATTTAATATATAAAATAATGTATATATATAATGTTGATCCCGCGCAAGGCGCGGATCTTAACCTAGTACATATTAAAACAGAAGTCACAACATTGAATCAATCATGTATGATATTTTTAAAAATATACCTAATGGACCTATTCCTAAAAAGTCATGTTACATTTAATCTATAATCTTATCATTTATTGGGCTATCAATAATTGGATCTAAACAATAGATGATCCATTGGATTTATAGATAGTATAAATTAAATAGATATAATTTAATTTTGTATATATATAGTTACGATTTTAATAATGAAATAATAATCCGAAAATATATATATAGAAGAAGATACAAATGCATGTGAAAGTTTGAAACAATCTATTCAATGAAAAAAAAATACCGTAAACTTATTATGTTTTAAAAATTGATAGACACATATATATTATAATATATACCAATTTAGAATTGAAAATAAAATGTTTATATAAAAATAAATGAAAAAAACCCACGCGGTTGCGCGGATAGAGATCTAGTATGTTTTAATTGGTAAGATCATAGTAAACTCATAAACCTTTGTTAATTACTGTCTTTTATCAATTGTGGTACATTATTAGATTAGCATTGGATTGTTATCGCATTTAATATATTTTTAATACGAAAAAATGATTAGTAATACATTCAGCTAAGATTTATTTATTAAATGTTAAAAAGGAGTCATATTGATTTTATAGCTTAATATTTCTATTAAATGTTTTTTTAGTTCGTACAAATTAGCAATACAATAAGTAATTCATTATTTGAAGTTTTATTTTTTATATCAAATTTATGTTACTCATGTACAAAATTATATATATATATATATATTTGAATTTAGTTATTTTATATAATATATATGGACTACTTTTTTTGTACATCAAAAATTGATCTATATATTTATATAATATATATGAAGCCTTGTTCATAGCCGCCGCCTATGTAAATCTTAACTCTTTTGTTAACTTCAGTCATCGCAAAAGCCAAAAGGTGGTTGTGGAGGTTGTAGATGATGAATCCGTGGGTTTAAACAAGAGCTTGTCTCTTCTCTTGTTGCCTTATATATACGTTGTTTCCATAAATTAGAGCTTTTGAAAGATTAAGACATTTTTAAGGCGGTGCCATGCATTGTATTATCATCATTAAGTTCTTTAATGTTCTCGTCAATCATGTTACAATGCACAGACATTCCTTTGCTTTTTGGATATGGTTTTATGGTTTTGTTCATACTTCATAGATATAACATAGAGAATATACAACTTTCTTCAACTTGTAAAACACCAAAGTGTTTCTTCAGTTCACAAAACCATACGAGTTTGGCGATATGAGACTCTCTACGTAAGCATCAGCCTCGAACCCATCACTGAGCTTTACACCACGAATCCCCAAATACCTCGATGCATGACTCTCGAAATTGTACAACACCATGTCTCCATCAAGCTCCAAAAGAACCTCCTCACCGTTCTCACTCGAACACAGCGGCTTCATCGACCTGTACAGCAAACTGATCCTGATTCTACTCCACGAACTCTCTACACCATACTCATTCATCACCCAAACATCATCATGCACCTCGTAGCAACTATTGACTAAACAAAGACACCCGTTGATAACCCCAACAACAAAGTTTCTATAACTATGACCACAATCCTCAGCCTCACCAGGCAACAACATCTCTCGAAACTCCTCCGTTTTAAAATCAAACGCTAACACCGCTCTCTGGTTCTCGTTAGAGAACACCCAGTGGACCACGCCGCGGAGAGTCACACCGGAGCTGAAGCAATCCTTGTGCTCATAGCTTAAATCACGGATCCATCTCCAAGAGTCTGACTTCAACGAATAGACGCTGGATTTAAGTACATTGTCACCATCAGCAACGAGCTTCACTACTTTGTAATCGTCGGTTAGATCATCGAATCCAAATCCAAGAGTTTGAAACTCTTCTCCTCCGGGGGTGATTAATCTCTTTGATTCTCCGGTGGTTGGATTATACAAGAACAGAGCTCCTTCGCACGGAGATATACACACTAAACCGTGCGAAGATCCGATGATCTCAACCCAGTTTCTTCTATACGGTTTAAGCATATTCTCTCCCACGTGGCACTTAATCATCTCGTCGAATTTAATCGGATCTTCTTTAAGCGGGTAGTTAAGCTCCTGAGCTAACAAATCTCTAATCCTTTTACCGATTGAATCCAAGTCTAAGGCGTAGAGGTTATGTGACGAGACGATGAGTTTACGGTGAACGGCGTCGTTTCGGAGGGTTAGATCTATGTGGATCTTTGCGAACTTTGGATCCGATGAGAGGGAGCGGAAGAGCTTTGAGACGCACCTGAATCTCCCGATTGATTTGGCTGGTAATCGGATGAGGATCTCTCTGATGATCTCTGGAGGAAGCTCGAGAGAGGCTTTCTCCGTGGTCTCTTCTCTCCTCCGCCGTTCATTCTTCTTCGTCGTCTCCGTTAGAGCGTCGCCGAGGAAATGGATAAGTTTCTTATACATTGTTTTGGCGTTTTGCTTGCGACCATTGACCCGAAGCTTTCTTTAATTTCGCCCGGAAACTATAAATCCGGGTCTATACCGGTTTTCAAAAGCGATTTAATTCCCAATTTCCCGGTTTACTGGTCAAACCGCGCATAAATAGTATACGTTTCATATTTGAATTTTTTTACCCGGTTAATTAGTTAAAACTGAACAAAAAAAATTAACGTTTCTGCTTTGCTCCTTTTTATACTTTTATGATTTATCATATTGGCCATCCTAGTGTAGAAACATTCATCATCATTAAGTTCTTGACTATTCTCACTAATCATGCTAACTTTAGATGACGGATGTTTCAAAGCACAAACATTGCTTACGTTGGGTTTTTGGATATGGTTTTGTTCATAGATATAAGTGAGAATAACATAGATCCGATCCGAGACACAAAAACCCGAAAGTATCTGATCCAAAACCAATATAACATAGAGACTAAGCAACTATTTTAAACTTGTAAATTACAAAGTGTTTCTTCAGTTCTCAACACCATACAAGTTCGGCAATATGAGGCTCTCTGTGTAGGTAGGAGTCTCGAACCCTCCACTGAGGTTTGCCCCGTGAATTAGCAGATCCCTCCATGCGTCAGTTATGAAATTGTACAATACCATCTCTTTATCAAACTCCAGGAGAACCTCATCACTGTTATTAGTCGAACACAGCGGTCTCATACACCCGAATACACACTAGCGTAGTGGACATGAGTTTGATATTCTTTTCCTCTGGCGAGCTCAGGTAATCTCTTGGAATCTCCGGTGGTTGGGTTATACAAGAAAACCGCGTCAGCAGCTGGAGAAATACACACTAAGCCGTTCGAGTATCTGATAAACTGAACACATTTGCTTAGATACAGTTCCGTATTGAGGTCAATCAACTCGTCGCCCACCACAGCATCCTCTCTAATGATTCTATGAATCAACTCAGCGAATTTACTCGGAACCTCTTTAAGCGGATAGTTAAGCTCTACTCCTACCAAATCTATAATTCCTTCGAAGCCATCGCCGATTCCATCGAAGTCCAATGCGTACAGGTTATGTCCAGATATGATGAGTTTCCGGTGAATGGTTAGACCTAGGTGGCTCTTTGCGAACCCTTGATCTGATGAGAGTGAGCAGAAGAGCTTCGAGACGCACCTGAATCTCCCGATTGATTTGGCAGGAAGCCACAGGAGAATCTCCCTGATGATCTCTGGAGGAAGCTCGTTTGGTTTTTTTACTTATGACCCGAAACTTTAGCTTCACTCAGAATCACTGTATTCGGGTCTATTTCGGTTTAAAGCAAATTTATTTCCAATTTTCCGGTTAACTTATCAAACCGATTATTAATAGTGATTTGCTTTGCTCCTTATTGTACTTTTTTTGTCATATTTTAATTTTATTAATAAAAAGTTTCATTTATATTTTATTGCGTTACAGTCGACTACAGTTTATTAATTTTTATTAATTTTATATGATTCATGATAAGATACAAATTTGCATTTAATTTTAAATCTAATTATTTATTTATTTTGGTATACTGAAACATATGATTTTTTTTTCCACTTTCTTAGAAATCTCTCCCGGTTAGATATTTTGGGATTTTTATAGCCAAATGGCTTATATGTGAAGGAGCCACCGTGTCCTCCTATTACAATTTGAACGCTTGACCTTTTACTGAGCTACATTACATACCACGTCAAACTTTGAAGATCACAATGGTTGATATAACCTCGAAGATCATTGTTCCTTCTTGTGCTTATATATTGAAGGTTCAGGTTAGTTCCTATGTATAAAGTTAAGACTTCAAACGAGAACTTAATTAACTTTCACAAGTCCTCGATTCATCACTTAGGTTGCATGAAACTTTTCATTGAGAGAAGCGGTTTTAGTCAATACCCTTTAGGGCAAAAAAGTACAAAAAATACAAAAACAACATTTCATTCTACGTGCTAGACACAACACCGATCATTAATCACTGATCATTTTACAAATGACAAATACACAACAAATCTCCACTCTTCTACAATTCTGTTTACCAAAGATGTTTCCTCCAACATGATCAGTCTCTTCCTCAAAGTTAGTTACTTAGTGTAACCGCTGCTTCACTCGTCTCCCATTCACGTCACCACCATCAGCATACAACTCCTTCCTCTGCCCCGTTGATGTTAAAGAATGCTCACTCAGCCTAGCTACATACTCCAGCAGCTCACTTAGTAAGCACGGGCAGCTTTCCTTGAGATAATCAAACCCATCCGTTTCCATCACAGCTAAAGACAAAGGGGGAGCTTTTAGATTTCAATGATGATTTGATCAAAGTGGTTTAAACAAAAGGGAGCTTTTATATGTACCTTTCAGGTTTTGTGGCAACGCTATGAATTTGAGACAGGCAGCTTTTAGCTGGAAACAATGATGCTGCTCTGCCAAAGCCAAGGTGGTCGCTACTGTGTTTATGCTGATTCCTTCACAGAGTTTTGACTCGCAGATTGTTCTAAGCCGCTCAAGTGCATAACGGTCTGCAGCTGCAAGAAGATGCTGAGCCACAAGGGTCGATGCCCATTTCAAGTCTGTCCCCATTATGTCTTCCATATCAGGCAACTCGTCCCAGTAGATAAAATGTAGGAACATCTGCAAACAAAGGCACAATATAAGAAATGGAAAAGGAACCAAGAGAATTAAACCAGAAAGAGAAGTAAGTGGAGGACCTTGAAAATGGGAGCTTCCATGTCTTCTATGTCTATGCGTTTGGTATTTTGGTTCTTCAACGGGCCAAAAAGCTGTGCCCTGAAAACTGGAGAACGAGCTGCAAGAACCAACGTGTGAGCAGGAAACGTTTCACCATCAACTTGGAATGTAACATCAACACCTTTTCCACTCTCCAAAAGCTTTCCAAACTGATGACCCAAGTCGGAAACCGGCACCGGGATATTGTAACTCCTCGGTCCCTCGGTATGTGACTTCACCACGCCCACACAGCACCGGACCAAGAGGCAATTGTCCTTGAGATAGTCCGATGACTCCAGAAGCGTCCTCTTGAAAAACCGCTTGTATCCCCTGAATCCAGAAGCATTCATCAATAAACCAAACAAAGGAGAAACAGAAACATGTCACCAGATAAACATATCAGTACAAAGTAAAGACTAGGCTAGCATTTCTTTAATCCACATGTCACAATATTAACACATCGGTACACAGTAGGGACTAGGCTAGCATTTCTTAAATTCAATCACAACATGTCAGCATATAAACACATGAGTACAGGCTATCATTTCTTGAATTCACTCATAACATGTCACCATATTAACACAAAAATAGAAAGTAAAGTAGAGACTAGGCTAGCATCTCTTGAGTTCACTCATAACATGTCACCATATAAACACATGAATACAAAGTAGAGACTAGGCTACCGTTTCTTGAATACCCTCACAACATGTCACCATATAAACACATTATACACTAAACTAGGCTACCGTTTCTTGAATTCACTCACCACATACTTCCTCTGTACTTAAGAGTATAAGGCCCGCTCTCAAGAGTCCTACCGAAATGGCTATGAACCTTATGCCTCTCATTACCACTCTGATCCACAAGCGTCAGCTCAAACAAAGCCTTAACATCAGCCCCTTCGCTCGCCAAAGCTATAAACAGAGACACGTAGACAGAGTTATCCTCAGGACTCTTCCCATCCGGGTAGAAGTAGATCGCCCACGAGTATCCACCGACCATGAACGTATCGGAAGCCACGTACTTGCCTATCCCCATCCCTTTGGCGAGAGAGTAGCCGCTGATCTTGAACTCGTGTGAGCCGTTGATGGTCTCCGTGCGAGAGGTCGACTCCGTGAGAGAGGTGACGGTCGATTTCGAAGATCCGGGAACCTCCGAGCAAACCCTAGTCGCGTCCATCGATAAAGACTAGATCTTGGTGCGAAATTCGAAAATTAGGGTTTTGAATTAGAGGGGAAAGATCGAGAATTTGAGTAGAGAATAGGGGGATTTGCCGGAATCGGAACTCGGAGTGAGGATCGGTGGTGGTCGGAGGTGAAGCGTCGTCGATCGTGGAGACGACGACGGGGGCTGAAACGAGAGGCGGAGAGGAATGCGAGAAAGGAAGAGTTTTGGTTATCGGTTTCTAACTTTACCCTCTGCCATTTGGTAGGTAACGAATATAAATGCAAGTCGGGGAAAAAATTAAATAATAATAAATTACATGCCAATTCTGTTTGTTTGAAAATTAGAGGGAAACAATCAAAATTAAGCAGGGAATTAATTTTTTACAGTTATTTATAGGGACATTTGTATCAGAAAACATATTTTAAATTACTCTCAATTAGTGGTGGTCTCCTGGATTAATAAATAATTTATTAATCAGTTACATGCCAATTCTGTTTGTTTGAAAATTAGAGGGAAACAATTAAAATTAAGCAGGGAATTAATTTTTACAGTTATTTATAGGGACATTTGTATCAGAAACATAATTTAAATTACTCTCAATTAGTGGTGGTCTCCTGGATTAATAAATAATTTATTAATCAGGTACACGCCAATTCTGTTTGTTTGAAATTAGAGGGAAACCATCAAAATTAAGCAGGGAATTAATTTTTAGAGTTATTTATAGGTACATTTGTATCAGAAAACATATTTTAAATTATTCTCAATTAGTGGTGGTCGACTAGATTAGTTAATAATTTATTGATGTCTTATATAATTTTAGAAATTATCTAAAAAAAATTATAAACACTTATGTGAACTTAATAAATAGAGAATAGTTTATAAGAGATTAGATATAGTACAAATAATACTGTCAATACATGGACTCATATGATACAATGAACTGTTAAAATTTTATTCAACTAGATACTTGCTTCTCGGTAACTAGAGAGCCATTTTTACAAAGCCTTCAGATGATTAAGTGTAGTTTGTTTACATGATCTGCTTTCTTGAGGTTCTTGTCGCAATGCCAATGCCTAGTTGTTTTTTCCACAGCTAATTTGACTTTTCTGTATACTCTGTTCTCCAAAATGGTTTGAATCTTTGAAATCATTGGAAGTATCTTGCCAAGAACTAGAAGTGCTTGTGCAACTCTGATGTGTTTGACGTTCTTAAGTTTGCAGGGAGTTCAGAGTGTCTGAAAGATTTTGATTAATGCACATCCTGTACTTTTTAGGAACTATGTTGTCGGAATAGCAGATGTCATGATGATATATTGCAGATATCACTGCCTATGGCGTATTGCTCGCTGTTTTCAGATACGGTTTCATCACAGACCAAACAGTTTTGGTTTCTGTATGCGCCTTTCATTCCAAGGGAAATGATAGTTCAGGCGAATCCTCCTGTGTTTACAAGGAACATTTTTTATTTGATCGGTCGTATCTTTACACTTTACATGCATAGATACTGTTATCTGCCATCCTCACAATTTGATTATTCATGTTACTTACTGCTATAGAGCATTGTTGAATAATATTAAGCGTTAGCATTGATTTAACCTAACTTTACAACATGTCAAGGGGCGGCTGTGTAACTGGGTTCCAAGAATAATGCATAACCTATACTTCCTGAATGTTTTTTACAATATATGTGAAATTAGCCTTGAATGCTATTTTGGCACATTCTCAAGGTTGTGCGTGATATTGCCATGCAAATCAGGCTAATGTTTATTCTTCTTATGGTTTATTCTATTTTTCTTTTTTTGATAAATTCTTATGGTTTATTCTTTACATGCTTGTTTTTAGCATTTGAGTATAATTCTTTTTATAGGGACCGATAAAAATAATACAATAGCATCTTTGTAATCTAACCTAAACGTTATCTTGAGTAAGAAAATTTACAAGAATCAATAAATCTCCAAATAAATACACTTTTATTAAGCTAAAATGTATTTAAATAGACCAATGCTAAATTTCTGATCCAAGATAAGAACCCTTATATTATCGCTACTAAAATTGTTAGTTATACTAAATCACCATCTTCTTTTCTTTTCCTTTTTCGTAACTATAACATCTTGCTTTGATATTGTTAGCAAAAATATCAAAATTGGATTTGCTATTGGATAATTACTATTTGTTTTATTTTTGGAAGCAACTGATTTTCCCTCTTATTTATAATCCAATTCTTAACAATTATTTTGTCTTAATCCTCAAATAAAACGATTTAGTATAAAAAATATTATTATCCTGCAGAGAAATTGGAGCGGCGGTTCACGGCAAAACACCAATCACCACCGTGAATAATTATCACCGGCGAGCAAACAATTCTTTTGCCCACGTGTGCTCAGCTCAATTCTCAACGCAGTCATCGGAATGAGGTCATGGTAAATCTAATAGAACCAGGGGCATAATCGTCTATACAAAAGATTGTCTTTTTTTTTCTCATATTTTATTACTTGAATTTGCACTTTCGGGTTTTGGTCGGTTTCTTCAAAATGACGGAGAAAGGACCGATTCTGTCTCCGGCTCCAAACCAGTTACTTCTCCAACGGTGGAGTCCTCTACTTCAATGGCGTTTCGGTGCTCTCACAGCACTCGTCTTCTTCCTCGTGTTATTCGTGTGGAGCATCGACGGTTTCTCTATACAAACCTTCGCTGAGCCATGGAGGCTCAGTGCGTACTCCATCCGCGTCAGTTTCTCTCCGTCTCCTTCCCCTTCACCCTCACCGAAACCTCCTCTTATAGAGCCCCAAAAGCCCACGACAGGCCCACGAAATCTAAACGCGCAGAAGAAGACGAATCTCACTTCGAACTCGACCCCGTGGATCGCCGCCGAGTCGGGGAAGAATTACACGGCGAAGCTAATTGAAAACTGGTTGGCTCCGGGAGGTGCACCGTGCAGTGAGGCGAAGACCGTCGAGATTTCACTTCCCGGCGTCGACGGGATTGATACGGCGGAGCTAACCGCCGGGGAGATCCACGAATTCAAATTCCAAGCCTTGGACGAATCGAAAAACGCCGTTTGCATCGGCGGGGACTACTTCGAGACTGATTTATCCGGCGAGAACTGGAAATCGAGACCGCCGGTGAAAGATTACGGCAACGGAAGTTACTCAATGTCGTTGCAGGTTCATCCTGACTTCGCCGGTGAATTTAACCTCACCGTTATTCTTCTCTTCCGTCATTACCAAGGCCTTAAGCTCAGCCCCGCGCGTCTAGGCGTTGACCGGAATCTTCGCAACGTCCGGTTACGCTTTGTCAAGAAGCCTGACGTTGCTCTGCCGGAGCTCCGGACATGTAAAAAGTCCGACTTTACTAGAGATGCGTGGTCGGGACGATGGACAAGGCTGGATAAGAACGAGAGTTGCCAGATCAGCAACGACGGACGTTACCGTTGCCTTCCCGCGGACTTCCCTTGTGGGAGACCGTGGTGCGAGGGGGCTCTTGGAGTTATAGAGAGCAATGGCTGGGTTTACTCCAGTCATTGCTCTTTCCAGATGTTCTCAGGAGATGACGCGTGGGACTGCTTGAAGAACAAATGGATCTTCTTTTGGGGAGATTCGAACCACGTTGACTCCATCAGAAACATGCTGAACTTCGTCTTGGGTCGTCCGGAGATACCCGCTGTACCGAGGAGGTTTGACATGAAGTTCTCTAACCCGAAGAACGAATCAGAGACTGTTAGGATCACGAGTATCTTCAACGGCCATTGGAACGACACGCAGAACTATCAAGGCCTTGATTCGCTTAAAGACCAAGGGTTTAGAGAGTTGCTCAAGAAGTACTTCTCGGAAGACCGTGTTCCAGACGCTATGGTCGTGAACTCTGGCTTACACGACGGGATTCACTGGACCAGTCCTAGAGCCTTTGAGAAAGGCGCTGAAACCGCAGCTGCGTTTTGGAAGGGAGTTTTCGACGGGGTCAAAAGCAGGGGGTTGCAGCCGCCTGAAGTGGTTTTCAGGAACACGGTCGCTACGGGTGGTTACGCGAGAACGCTGCCGTTTAACCCGAGCAAAATGGAGGCGTTCAACGGAGTGTTTCTAGAGAAAATGAGGGATAAAGGGTTGGTCACAAGCGTGGTGGATAACTTTGATATGACGTATCCTTGGCATTATGATAATAGGTGTAACGACGGAGTTCATTACGGGAGAGCTCCGGCGAAGATGATGTGGAGGGACGGTGAGATAGGACATCAGTACTTTGTGGATTTGATGCTTGTTCACGTGTTGCTGAATGCATTGTGTGTGAGGTAGTAGTGATGATTAAAAGTTTGGTTTAGGAGTCATGGATTCTTTATTTTTGTGTAGACGTTTTGATTTATTTTTGGTTGTAGTATATATCAAATTAATATTTGGGAAAACTCAAACTAAAGCTTGAGTTTATATTGTATAATGTATAAATAGCGAGAGGTTGGTACAACAGATGTGTACTAAAACATTTTGCTGATAATAAGAATGTTGATTTTCTTGCTTTAAACTGACTTTTGAAGTTGAGAGTAGTTTGTCTCTGTTTCATTACTCTGTTCTTGTTTCTTTATACATGTATTGGACTTGGAAGTTGAATTTCTACGAGTTGAGGGATTTAAGCGTTACCGAGTGACGAGTAATCTATTATGGTCGCAAGTTTAAACTGAACTAGATGATAATTATATTTACTGACACAGTCAATTGGTCTTGAAATGAATAAACGGCCCCGATCATACATGTTCTTGACATATAATCGAAGCGGTCGATTGATATTATATTCTTTAGGTCCATATTCATTGACTAAAATGAATTGTTACCAACGGTGACGTCGATGAGAAGTATTACCTTTATAGTTCCAAACGTACAATAGTGCACTTTCCCAAATCCCAATATATGAAACTGGAAACGAATCTAAAGGGAAAGATGAACCAGGAGAAGAGAATCGGACGAGAGCTTCGAGATAATGTTATTTTGTTAGCCAGGTCATGTTCTGCAGGGGACACTCATGTGATCAACATCTATTTAGATTAGGCAAAATCTTCAGACGACAAAAGTCAATTATTAATATCAAATCAACATGCCACATGTACTTTTTCAATAATACACATTCTTTTTGGAACTTTCCAAATGTTTGAAATATTACTCTTTTATGTTTTAGTTCTCTATCGATAATTGGTGAACCATGCATCATGCCAAACAAGTGTTAAGATCCTAATTTTAATGTTCTTTTAATTACTTGATCAGATTTATCTAAAAACGTGATAAATATATAATCAGGCATGCTTGGTTAAATCAATATTCTTTAAAAAATCAATATTAAAATAAATGCAAGAATCTTTCACCAAGAAAGCCATTCCATTCTTTTTTTTTTTCCTAGGCCACTCTAAATGCATCTATATGAGATAATGAGAAATGTGAATCTCTTAAAAAAATTAACTTAAGGCAAAAGGTAAAGAAAGATACGCAAGAGAGTTGTGTGTTCATGTTATGTATATGCTTTAACAACAACGAGCGATGATGGTAAATGCGTCTGAAGAAAAGTATCTGAACTTCTTTTTTTTTTTGAAGCAAGAAGGTATATTTCTCAGATATTACATATATAAATATTTACATATTCAGTGATGTAACCTATTGATGTCCTTGAATGAGTTCACCATTTTTTTTTTCTTGATTGAAGTTGCAAGTACAAGGAGTAATCCTCTCAGATTTGGAAATAAAGATAAAAAGAGAGAAAAGATTTGAGTTTCATCACTAAACCAATATTTTTCTTATCATCCTTTTGAGAGAAAAAAATGAGCAAAGAAGAGTTCATGAACATCCAGGTTTGTTCACCATTTCCTTAAAATTCATTCTCAATATTATTTTTTTCAAAAAGAAATCTTCTCTTGACTTGAATCTGTGATTTTTTTATTTCTAGACTTGTGTTCTTAAAGTGAATATACACTGCGAAGGTTGTAAGCAAAAAGTCAAGAAAATCTTGCATAAAATCGAAGGTAAAAGAAAAAAAAATAATCAAATTCAAAACCTCTTTTGACTTTTTTTCTAAGTCTTGAAACTTATTTTGTGTTTGTCTGAAACAAAAAATTCAGGTGTTTTCACGACCAAGATTGATGCAGACCAAGGGAAAGTGACTGTCTCTGTCTCTGGGAGCGTAGATCCTTCAGTTCTCATCGAGAAGCTCGCCAAATCTGGTAAACATGCTGAAGTCTGGGGAGCTCCAAAGGGCAACAACAATCCAAATCAGTCCCATGACTCTCACTTGGTGAATCAGTTAAAGGGAAGGCAGATTGACAACAAAAAAGGCAGCGGTGGTAAGAACAATAACAACGATAAATGCCCGAAGAATGTTGGAAGTGGAGGTGGAGGTAGCAATCCACACCAGATACAGAAGATGAAAGGGTTTCAAGATATGAAGCTTCCTCAGCAGTTAAAGGATTTGAATGGCTCTGTTCCTGAGAACAAGAACCAAAAGCAGCCAGGAGCGAAGTTCAATGTTCCTGAGGAGGAGGAGGATGATTATTTTAGTGATGACGATGACGAGTTTACTGATACTGGTGACGAGGACTCTGATGACGATGAGTTTGATGATCTCCCTTCTCCGTCTAATAAGATGATGATGCCTAATAATCAACAGATGATGATGAACGCCAATCTTGGCGGTGGTTCCACCAAAAACGGCGGTAAGGGAGTTTACGGCGGTGGCAAAGGTGAACCGAACGGCGGTGGCGGTGGAAAAGGTGATTCTGGAGGCGCTGGGAATCAAAACCAAGGCGGAGGCAAGAACGGAGGCCAAAACGCCAATGGTGGACGACATCCACAAGATGGTAAAAATGGCGGTGGTCCAAACGCTGGAAAGAAGGTTAACGGCGGAGGTGGTGGACTTCCGGCCGGTTTTCTTCCCATGGGAGGCGGAGTACCACCAAACATGAGCATGCCAATTGGTGGTCTAATGGGTATGGGTATGGGTGATCCCATGGGAAATATTCCGGCCGCTTTATGTCCCATGGGAGGTGCAGGACCATCAAACATGACTATGCCAATAGGTGGTCTAATGGGTATGGGTGGTCTGATGGGGAATATTCCGGCTGTTCATGGATTACCGGCCACCGGTGCAAGCGGTATACCGCCAGGTTATTTCCAAAGGGCCGGGCCAGATCCAATTCAAATGCAACATCAACAACAACAACAACAGTATTTGGCAGCGGTTATGAACCAGCAACGTGCTATGGAAAACGAACGGTTCCAACCAATGATGTACGCAAGGCCACCACTGGCAGTTAACTATATGCCACCGCACATACACCTACACCAATATCCGAATCCTTATGATCCATACCCGTATCCACCTCATGGGAATGATCAATACTCTCATGTCTCTAACGAGGAGAACACATCAAGCTGCGATATTATGTGATGGTTTCACTATTTTTATAGAATTATAGTGTAAAATTTGGACGTATGTTAAATTATGTTGAAGTTGTTATTCTCCTTCATGTGACTTTTTATTTGCTAATCAAGAAAATAAATTATGAATATACGAAACTGCTATGAACAAATTCAGTAGATACCAGATCATGATTAGTAATGAATATTCACACTTTTAGTACTCTTATATATTAATAAATTTTCTATTTGATAAAATCGTATAAAAGGGATAAGGAGTCTTGCTGGAATTGGAGTTGTATATATCCCACGGATCATTATAATATGAAAGATCACTTATAAAAAAAAATTATATGAAAAGATCCTTTTTCCCCACTATATATCCACTATATATGGATCTTGTCTTATACATGGTGTAACCTCATTCTCATAATACTCATTCAGTCCCAGTTCCCATAGTTAGAGCATAATCTCTGATTATTTATTATGGAAAATTACAACTTTGATCGAGTTGGGATACAGAAACAAACTAAAAGTAAAACATAAGTAATACAAGTCCATAATAATTAAGTTTATTTGAGCTTGTTTCTAGCAAGGTGTCGAGTATGCTCATGTAACCATACATGCTATGACGCTAGTACGTGTATACTTTTGGTTTTAGTTGGTAGGAACGATGACTTCAGGCACAAAGCTTTTCTGAACCTCAAGGGTTAGATCCTCCAAGCTTAAGTGACACTCCAGTCCTATCTGCATATGTAATTTAGTTATATTTTAGCCTAATTTTATTTGATCCATGTATACACAATATAAAGCTTATAATATCACTAATACTTGATCCATGTACCTTAACAACAAAGAAGTACAACACAGTCTCCTCCATGCTGCTAATGTTGAGATGAAGAACCTGAAGAGATAGTTTCTCCAAGACGGATATGATCCTCACCAGCTGCCCCTCAATTCGCCTAGAGACAACTCTCAGTACAACGTTAGAGCCTGAGATCTTGGCTTCGACGTTAGCATGAGGGGAATTGCAACATGCTCCCACTTCCTTGAATGTGCTTGTGGTCATTACATTCTCGATTCGACTAAACGGCACTCTAGTGGTTGTGTTGGTGGTGGTCGCGGCTGCGGCTAATATGGATGGCTCGAGTGTTTGGTGATCGTAAGGAAAAGAAGGCCGGTTTAGTGTCTTTCGACGTTTCTTGGACTCGAGAACTTGCACCAGTTGCTGAAGCTCTTTGATGAACTCTACCACTCCTCCGATTATCGAAGCTTGATCTCCCTAATACCGTTCAATCATCGAAAACAAGACCATATTTATGAATATATTGGTGCATGCAAGTAGTAATTTGTTTTAACATGTTAACAATAAAATATATGTAGTCTATCAACACGCACACACACACACACACATATATCTAAAAATTCGAGAAGGTTCGTTCAATTATCTGGAAAATCAAAATTTAATGACCCTTTGAAAATACTTCAACAGAGAAATCACCGATCATTAACTCTTGAAACAATTCATAACCTCTTGGATAAAATTAAATGAAATTGAGTACAAATTAGGGAAGTAGATATAACATGAAAGTTACCCTTTTGATATAGAAACAAGGAGTCAAAGAACGAAGGGATTTAAGATGCTCATTCATTTGCCTTCTTCGATTCCTCTCAACGGCGATGTGAGACATGATCGTTGATTAATAGTCAAATATATCTCTTCGAGGTTCCTATCTATAGGATGAAGATGATCACTTTTCACTTTCTTTTTTGACACATTCTTCAAAACAACGTGGCATTTATACAGCCGTAACAACAAGAGATAGTTAGGGTTAGAGTTCTTTTTTTTCAAGGGTTCATAAATGCACTATGTCGCTATCTCGTGACATTCTTTTGTCTCTTATTAACTTTCTCTCTTTCTTATTACTATCAACAATATGTATATACAGTAGAGAAAGGTATGCATGCATACACAAAGATACGTCACGTTTGTGAAGTTGGATACATTTACATTTACATTCACTGCGTGAGGTCTTTTATAATTTTATATCGTATTTTCATTTAGATTGCATGCCTTTGAACCACCTTCTTTTACTTCTAGTTTGTACCCCTGTGCCTCCTTTTAGTTCTTAGAGCATGTCCAATGGTTAGAACCCTTGATGGGTTCTAACCATTAGTTTAATTGTTAATTGTGTACTTTGTGATGTTAAGAACCCTTGTTAACATAATTAGTTTTCTGAAAGTCCAATGGTGAGGTTCTTAAATTTTTTTTTACTTAAATGCAATATGTAAACTCTCAATTGTTTTTTTTACTTAAATGCAATACGTAAACATATATTATCCCAAATATATTGACAATGTCATCACAATCCGCAAATTTTGATTGTAAGCTACTGCACTGTTATAAAAAAATATCAGACCTCAATCTCGTTCATCAGTTTCATAGCTTCGATAATGCAAACAACTTGACCCTTCTGCACCTTATCTCCAACCTGCAAAGTGCAAAACAGAGCAGACTCACCTCAACTTCAAATATCTGGCTTTCAAATCTGAGAGGAGAAGGCTAGAGGAGAAGGCTAGAGGTGACCATTGAAGATATCATGGGTTCAAAGAGAAAGCAGGGAATGGTTTGATGAGAATCATAGAATCCTAAGATGGTATTTACGGTTACCATGGAAGAGCTGTAGAGCTATTGAATGCGGACTAGTGATGTAAACAACGTAAATGCGATCATTAGGGGACAAATTTAATGATAGGGTTTAGACGTTACTCAGTCGTGTTCTCTGATAGGCCGTGTGGTATAAACCAACAGTCGTCGTGGTCCTTGGTGCCGTCAATAAAGAAGAAACACGATCAGATACAATAAGCACCATAGTGACCATAGACCAACCATGGTGACAGGGCTAACCCCAAAAACTCCATAGCCTCGATCTTCTTCGTCTTGAGCTTCCCCTTCAAGCCCAACATCTCCAGGACTCAGTGAATCTGCATAGTGACCAAAAACCCAAATCACATCTCTGCTTGTAATACACATAACATCCACAAAGTTCCCACCTTTAACCATCAATTCACCACAATGAACCATCAAAATTCATAAATCGCTTCTAGTGATTCGATCAAAACCGAGACGAAATTGGAAACCCTAACACCGAAATCAAACAAAGAGAAAGGGAGAAAAATAAAATACCCAACAGAGAGCAAAGTTTTTGGACAGGCGTGGAAGCAGGAGAAGGAGATTTCCCAGTGAAAGTGGATTTGAAAGTTCATAAACCTCCACAGTGATTTCATTGACGGATTTGGAGGAGGAGGTAGCAGTGATTGATCGGTTTGGTAGAAAAAAACATGCAAAGAGAAAAGGAAGAAGATAGAAAGAAGAACCGACGAAAGAGAGAAGGAAGTAGATCGAAAGAGAGATGAATTTTTTTTTCCTTTAGTCTTAAGAATAGCCAATAGGTGATGGTCACGTAAGGGGTGTTTACTGATTCTTAAAGCTCCATGTTTGACACCGGTTCTAATGTTTAATTGCATTTTGGATTTATTTTTTTTGGCTTTTTCTCAAGAACCCTTTCATTAGAACCTCTGATGGAGGTGGTCTTAATTACCGAGATTCCTTTGTAACCCATAGGCCCATTTCATTCACCATTTGCCTTTTATTAATAAAGCCATAAGGCTTTAATAAATTGGCCCTACACTTTCGGCCCATTTGAATACCTGAGAGAGGGTCTATCTGTGGAATATACTCAGGTCTGTAGGTGTGGGCATTATAACCGATACCCGAACCCGAACCCGAACCCGACCCGAAGTAAGCGGTTCGGTTCGGGTTCGGGTAGTGTCAAATACCCGATCGGTTATCATCTTCACCAATTCCGGATAACCGAACCCGATCGGGTATTACCCGATAACCGAAACCACCCGAACATACCCGAAATTATATAAGCCTAAGCCTGTTTTTATTCCCTTTCCCAAAATCTATCGAGCCGTTTAGAGTTCCCGACATTTGCGATTCCCAGATTCTCTCAACCCGTTGATTTCCCTTAATCACTCCTATTTCCTTTTTTTAATCATCAAAACTGGAAACCCAATATACTCTGCCCTCTTCGACATCTCACTCTGCGACGTCGAGAAGACAATCACAGGTAATTTCCAAAAAAAAAAATTTGTTTGATAAAGTTTGTTTGATTGAATTTGTTTGATTGAATAATAATATTATGTTTGTATAATGATTAGAAGTTAAATTAAGTGAGATTCGATGGTAAAGAAGTTAAAGTTAGTGTTAGAGAGATTCAGTTTCGATGTTAAACAAGTTAAAGCGTGGAAGATTGAGTTTCATGTTTTGATAATCATCATGTTTTGATAATCATCATATTGATTTACTTGTGATATCGATGAGCAGAGAAGTTAATATGATACTTTTGTTCCTTGCTTTGGTTCATCATCACAAGTTTGTTTTTGTAATCACTTTTTTGGTTTCTGATGAGCAGATGGGTTCATCATCTGCTCCACGACTCTGTGATGACTATTATGAGTGACTTATTCACTGAGTATAGTAAGAGACACGGAAAACATGCAGAAGCAAGCAAACAAGCTTCTCAGTCTCAGTCTACACAGTCATCTCAGTCTACTCAAGAGCATGCAACAGACATAATGGACTTTGTTGAGGATGATATCGGTTACAATAGAATAGATATAAGGTATAACAATATGTTAAAGGAGATTGGTGTGAGAGATCTAAATGAGTTAGACGCTTATCTTAAGGCTGACGTTGAGGTGGGAACTGATTATGATGTGCTCTCTTGGTGGAAAGTCAACAGTGGCAAGTACCCAATCCTATCACAAATAGCTCGAGATGTATTAGCGATGCAAGTTTTTTCAGTTGCCTCTGAAAGTGCATTCAGCACTAGTGGCAGGATAATAGAACCTTATAGGAGTTGTTTAACTCACTACATGGTTGAGGTTTTGATTTGTACAAATCAATGGCTGAAGCAGGACATTAAATTTGAATCAAAGGTTCTCACAAATACTCAGCTACTAGTAGATGTTGAATCAGATGATAAGTTTCAAAGAGGTTTGTAAATTTATTGTTTAGTGCTTTGTTTCCCTTTGTTCTGTAACTTAACAATCTTATTTTGTTGTCTGCTGAATATTTTGCAGAGTATGAACCTCAGAATCAGCACCAAGTTGACTGAAAGATAAGATAATATCAAGTTATGGACATCGAGTTTGAAGGTATAATTTTGATCACAAAAGAAACATGAACTCGTGCTATGTTGTTCACTCTTCTATCTTGTATAACTTTGTTTTTGTTTGTGTAACAGAATGAAGTCGAGAAGGATACAAGGAAGTCTTTACTAGTTTGTTTGCTTCGGTTTGTTTGGGTTTGTTTGCTTGAACCTGGAGACTAAGATTATTTGTTTCGAGTTGTTTGTTTCTTTTTTTTTTGTCAAACGAGTTGTTTGTTTCTGTTTTCTACTGTTCACTTTTGATTTTATCGACAATTGCATTATCAGGAAAGTTCAAGAGTATGTTTGTTAGGTACCAACTAAAAAAGATAATTTTTTTTGTAATACAAACTGGATATCGGGTATACCCGAAAATATTCGAACCCGATCTATAAATACCCGAACCCGACCCGAAATCTAAAAATACCCGAACGGATATTATATCCCTTTACCGAAATACCCGAACCCGAACGGATATCCGAACGCCCACCCCTATCGAAGGCTCTTCTTTAATATAACAAATTATTAGCCAGAGTGTTTTTTTTTAATTCTCCATGATTATCCATAGTTTTACTTTACGATCGAAACCCCATGCTATAGTTTTTTTATATGGATCACTTTGCATGAATTAATTAATAGACTCTACAAGAAAGATGATATATAACCTTTGTAGCAAACTTAAGTTGTTTAAGTTTCTTTCATGAGTCTCCAACGACATGGACGGCTCATTAAGATTCCTCCCAAAACTAGTATGTTTTTAATAAAAAGAGGTATTGTAAAATTTTCGGTTCTATTTAATTAGTAAAAGCTAGCAATATCTAAAATTCTCAAATGCATGTTCCAAACTTCATTTTTATACGATCTTAAGTTTGTAACCTAAAGCAAAAGGTTGGGAAGGGAGGAAGGGAACAAGCTAACAAGAGAAAGGGAGAGAGAGAACAAAGTGAAGTTGTTAGAGTGACACACAATTTTTTCTATGCAACAAATCCACTGGAATAACACATAGTTTAGCTTATTGTTAAACTAACAAATGCGAATATGTAAGATTTTTTTTGAACTTCTATCCTAATGAAGTCCCAAAATTGTGGAAGCTGGAAAGAAAATGTTGGTGACATATGTTTGTAGCTGCCAATGTTATGATATAAGACATGCAAAGGTGCATGCCCCATTTAACTCCACCTTCGCTATTCAATATTTCCATGGTCTATCACGCTATAAAATACTGATCGAGAAGAAAAAAATCAAATCAAATTCCAATAAGAAAACTCACGCTCGATCAATATGTGTTGACACAAGAGCAAGTATATATACACTTAATATTTAGCAAAAAAAAAAGTATACACTTAATATCTTATCCACAAAAGTATATAGAATTTGGTTGTATGAATTCTATTTGACAAATTAAAACTAACAACTTACTAGTAACTTATTTTAGTTAAGGTACGGTAACTTATTATGAAACTCTGATTACTAGTAATTATTATTGTTTTTCCAACTTTCTTGAGAAAATAAATATTATTTATGCATTAACATAATGCTTATATGCAAACTATCTATCTATACAGTGTACTGGCAATCTAATGACGTTCACATTTGTTGCAACTACGCAAGGGTCAAAAACCAAACCAATTCAATCTGATTTAGTCTTGGTTAAGTGAATTCATCCTCTATTAGCAAAAAAAAAAAACATCCTCTACGAAAATATTAATTGTAGTAACAGAAGAAATGTAAATTCTGCGTTTTCATTTATTTCAATAGGCAAATGGACATGGCAAAGAGCTGACTATCAAATTTTTCACAAGAAAAATCCTTCACAGCACGAAACCTCTTGAGACTTCTTCGTATTACCCTTGAGAGTTCATGCCACTATCTTTTTATCAGCTGGATCCACATCATGTACTGCGTGTAACCAAAAAAAAAAGAGAGAATAGATTGTATGATTTGTATCAAATACAATAGGGGTTGACATTTCAACCTTAATCACCGTTGTTATACTGAAAGAAAGAAATCATATATATACTTTTGATGGATTTTTCAAATTGCTGGAGCTGAGAAATGAAACCAAAGTTTAGGTGATGCTTGAGGTAGACGACTCTTTACAATCTCCATAGCTTTAGAGAAGCCCATGCCATGCTTTCTCATCAGATACACCACCACTATAGTCACACTTGAAAGAAAACTCACAACAATCAAATTGTTGTAGATGACAACAGTAACCAAATCACGAGGCTAAAGTATAAAAGCAAACTACAAGACTCATATCACACATGACACACCCATTTTGGCAACTGGGTTTCACGGTTGAGTCCTAAAGCTACTATATCAACTGCTGAATCTATCAGACTATGGGGAAAAGATCAACCATTTTCTCCATCTTCTCGCTCCACTTGTTCCACTTTCACTAAATCCACTCAAAATAGGTGAACAGATATATGAAGACATAATTCTTTTGCGTTTTTAAGATTACAACAAGCACCAGTGGTCTAGCGGTAGAATAGTACCCTGCCACGGTACAGACCCGGGTTCGATTACCGGCTGGTGCATTTCTTTTATGTTGTTGTTAATGTACTATTATTGGTTTTGCCTTCACTCTCCTCCGGTCTCTTCGCTTTTACACTAGTCATTCGGCTCAAAAGCCTATAGTACAAAGCCTATAGTACTCTACAACAAACATTTTTACTCAACGGTTGATGTAGCCCGATAGGCCTTTATTGGGCCTCGATTAAGCTTACTGCTAAATTCTTATGTAGCAAATAGAGGTGAGTAAAGAGGAGGTGATAAATGATAACCATTACATACTCAATCAGTTGATTGTTTGTTACTAATTGAATGTAGAATGAAATTTTAAGAAAATTATCTGTTAACTAATAATTAAAAAAAAAACGACACGAAACCGCTATATATAATCAAATAAAACAATTTATGTATCTATTTACTCATATTTGGGTAATATGATATATTTACCCTATAAGCGATGCCGTGGTCTTCTTGATGGTTTAGGTTTGCCTAGCATGCTTCTAAGTTGATCACAAATTTGTTATTTGCCTAGTTTCATCCTGGTTTTTTTTTTATTTTTTTAGCCATATGTAACTTTTTGCTGTTAAAACCTTGTAAAAGAACTCTTGTTCCATTTTGGTATAATATTCACATTTTATCAAAAAAAATAAAAAAATCTCTCTGTTAAAGCAAGGAAGCAGTTGTTATTCCATAGGAAATGATTCAACAGAAATTGATTATGCGCAAATCACATACTTCTTCTATTAAAAGCGCACACGGCTCAAGGCCCCCACCAGTACGACCACTATACCAAATTATACTATCTTTTTTTTCTTAATAATAAAGCGGATTTGCCTTAAGAAAACAGTTAAAAACAGCCACCTGCTCGAAATAAGAATTTTTCTTTTTCTTATCACAAGAATATATGCTTCATTTTTTTTATATACGCATGCTTGCAATTTTAATAAAATTTAGACCCGTTACTGCTTGTAGATTGCAATAATAGTTGATCTTGGAAATTAGCGCTGTACTAAAATACGTTTTATGCAGACGTACATGCGCTGACTATATATGTTATACGGAACCTAGGCGTATTGAATTTCATAGTTCGGTTACTTTAAACAGTATAAACTGTTTTAGAAGTTTAAACTTGAATTAAAATGACCAATGAAAACAATTATTTTACTCGGTTGTGCGTGAATCCATATTTTATAGAAAGTAATTCTTTGTTTTACATCCGGTTTCTACGGTAAAAGTTCATCTTAATATATATTATTTCCGTTTCATTATAAGTGTTGTTTAAAGATTTTACACACAAATTAAGAAAAAATTAATTTTCTGTTTTAATTTTAATTAATATATTATTTTTGTTTGATTTTATTAATTTTTGAGCAATAAGGATAAAAACTGAAAAACATTTAATATTACCTTGAAAATATAATGAACAAAATTTAAAAGGTAAAACGATACTTAATATGAAACGAATGAGTATTTAAAATTTTACTATTTATTTTAGATTAGAAATATTTAGAACTATACAAATTTATGATATATATTTTAAATCTATAACTATAATTACAAAAATATTATTTTTAATAAAATATTTATCGTATATGGTCCACAAAAACTCCCTTATATAACAATTGTATTCACTTTCTTACTGCTTTTGGTTGTGGATATTATTTGCTAGTATTAATTTCTTAATTACTTATGAACTTTCACTTTCACGCCTGTAGAAAATCTATAGTTACTTACCACATAAACATTTATTTTTCCATTATTAACACATAAATAATAAAATAACTAGATTAAGACCAGCGCATTGGGATAAACATTATATATAAAAATTATTTTATGTATTTTATGTTTTTAGATATTATGAAATAATAAATATATATTGAATAATTAAAAGTCAGTAACTATTACATATATAATTAAATTGGTGCGAACGTATAAATCAATTTTATTAATCCAGACAATTTTTTTAAAAAAATTTGATAGTATATGTAATTAAATTTAAATGATATTAACATATATAGTATATTTTTAATATTAATGTCTATTAAATGATGCTTTCTACTCATATATTTTTTTGATCATGTGCATCTTTAATAGCAAAAAATTTAAATTACTGATAACAAAATTTTCATTGTGGAATTAATAATTTTAGTAATTTATAATTTAAAAACAATTATCAATGTTAGTTCAAAACTTTTATCAAAGATATTTATTCAAAGTAAATTTTGAAATTAAAATATTTATTTATTCAATATGGTTTATAGTTTAATTTAAAATGATATATATACATATATATTTTAAATCTTAATGATTAATTAAATTAGACTTTTATTTATATGATTTTGTAATCATTTGTATTTTGTCATAACAAAAAATTTAAACAATGGATCGCAAAATTTGAATGTGAGACTTTTAACAGTTTTAGTAATTTAAAGTCGTTTTTTAAAATTCAAAATATAACATATACAGAAAAATCTAAATTTTTATAATATGGTTATTGTGATTTTTTTAAATTATTTTAATAGTTTAAAATTAAACAAATTTGATAGAAGATACATTATTTTTTTTATCAGATCTTTATTATTCAAAATCATTAATTGTCATATATACTTTAGTCACATTAGGCAATTTCGTAATCTTTATTTAAGAAAATAATAAAAGACATTAATAATGAATTTATGGTTAGTTTAATAAAAAACTTATTATATAATTAGATGTACCAACATATTTTTCTAATTATTCTAAGAATCATTTTATTGATAACATGTGTCTACAAAAAGAAGTTGTAATGTTTCACAAATAATATATGGAGACTAATCTTGGTGGATTCAAGAATTAATGTCCATATTTCCAAACCCCCACGATTCTCATCAACCAATAGCCATTCATCTCCTTGAGAATGTGAACACAAAAAGACAACAAGACAAAGTTGAGAGTTTTCTTTTTTCATCTCTTCTTTGTTTGGATTCGCCATTACAGAACCGCTCTTTGGTCTCTTCCTCTTCCTCTTCTCTTGTCTGATAAAAATCAAAACTTTTTCTTCTCATAAAGATTTAAAAAAATTTCAAATAAAAAGCCATTCATGAGCGTTTCATCGCTTCCTTGACACTTGTCTTTCTCATCATTCTTCATAATTTGTAGAGAAAAGGAGCCACTTTTCTTCTTCCAGCTATTAACAATCCTCAGCATGCTTCTCCTTCATTCTCCATCATCATGTGAGCCATCTTCTTGAACTCTCAAAACCCACCAGAATGTCTAAGAACACACAACTCGAAGAAAACACAGAAGCGAAGCCATTCAAGAGGTCGAGGCTCGTCTTCGAGCCGTCTCTAGGAGTGTTGGGGTTCTCCTTACTCGGTTTATGCTTGGTATGGAGCTTCTTCTACTTTGATTATAGAACCATAGCTGCTAAAAGCTATAACCTTTCGGACAAATCAGAGAGATTCGTTTGGCTCAAACTTGAAAACAAGAACAACAAGAGTGATGTTATTGGTTCAAACAGAGTTGGGTTTCTGGAAGAGAGTGGAGATGGGTGTGATGTGTTCGATGGAGATTGGGTCTGGGACGAGTCTTATCCTCTGTATCGGTCCAAAGATTGTAGCTTTCTCGATGAAGGGTTTAGGTGTAGTGAGTTTGGAAGGTCTGATGTGTTCTATACTCATTGGAGATGGCAACCTAGACACTGTAACTTGCCCAGGTAAAGACAAGTTTAATGTCTTCTCTGTTCTTACATAGTTTTTGCCACTTGGTTTGTTCTAGAGAAAGTAGATTTTGAACAGTGTGGTGGAAACAAAAAAAGGGTTATTGAATCTTAGATTAGAGCTAAGGATACAGTAAACTACAATTTGTTACAGTAACATTAACTTAAGTCATAGCTTGTTTGAGTTTATGTTGCTTTCAGCTTTAATGTCGCTGTCTATGGTCTCTTCTCAAGTTGTGTCCGTAATTTATGGTTTAAGATAAGCACAACCTAGGGTCAGCTCTCTCTTATCTCGTGAACCAGTCGTCTTCGTTGCCTATTAAAGCCAATGCTTTTTGTTCTCTTCATCTCTTGATTAGATCTTTTCATAATGGTCCCTTCATCAAACACCTATTTTTTGCAAAGGCTTTTGTTTTATATGAACCCGTGCGTTTCTTGAAATGATTAGGTGCCACATAACATGTATGCAACATTATCGTCAAAACTCTTGTGAATATAGTTTTTTTTTTTGTCTTTGCGCAAAATATTCAAAAAATCGCTAGGTGGTGGTTAGATTGCTTATAAAATATTATTGTTTAGGCGGTGCGCGTAGACCTATTTCCAAAAAAAAATATCTTAGAAAAATCGACCCGATTTTTAGAACACTGCTTAAAGTTAAAGCCTTTATGTAAACAGGTTTGATGCTAAACTGATGCTAGAGAAACTTCGAAACAAGAGGCTAGTCTTTGTTGGAGACTCAATAGGAAGAAACCAATGGGAGTCTCTTCTTTGTCTTCTCTCTTCAGCAGTCAAGAACGAGAGCTCGGTTTACGAAGTGAATGGAAGTCCCATCACAAAGCACACAGGGTACTTAGTGTTCAGATTTCAGAACTACAACTGCACAGTGGAGTACTACAGATCACCATTCTTGGTTCCTCAAACCAGACCACCAAAAAGATCAGCCAATAAAGTTAAGACAACTTTGAAAGTAGACACTATGGATTGGACTTCGAGTAAATGGAGAGATGCAGATGTTTTAGTGCTCAGTACTGGACACTGGTGGAACTATGGGAAGACTGTTAGAACGTAAGTTTTGTTGTCTCAGTGTCTCTCATCTTTGTTCAGTTTAATCTGATCTTGAAATGATGTTGTGACTAACAGGGGATGCTACTTTCAAGAAGGAGAAGAAGTGAAGCTTAAGATGAGTGTAGATGATGCTTATAAGCGAGCTATGGAGACCGTTATGAAATGGATACAAACCGAGGTTGATTCAGACAAAACTCAAGTCTTCTTCCGCACATACGCCCCTGTTCATTTCAGGTTTGTATAGCTCTTAACTCTTTTTTTAGGGTTCAATTGCGTGTGTAGCACGTTAGTTGCTTTTTTAGGGTTTATTTTCAATGTGCTTGGTCCTGTGAAACAGGGGAGGAGATTGGAGAACGGGAGGAGCATGTCACATGGAGACGTTACCTGAGATTGGAACTACCTCGTTGGTTTCATCAGAGACATGGCAACAGTTGAAGATTCTTGGAGATGCGTTATCACATTACTCCAACAGATCAGAGACCGTTGAAGTGAATGTGTTGAACATTACGGTAATGTCTGCTCAAAGAAAAGATGGTCACCCGTCGGTTTACTATCTTGGCTCGCGTGGTCCTGCACCGCTTCATCGCCAAGACTGTAGCCACTGGTGCCTTCCTGGTGTTCCTGATACGTGGAACGAGCTCATGTATGCGTTGTTTATGAAACAAGGAAGAGCCAAAGAAGCAAATAGTACAGGAAATGTCACAATGTCGTGACCCTTGACAGGACAACAAGCTCAGGTTTCTTATGCTGATGGCGTTTTATTGAAGGTACTGAGCTCAAAGATCAAAAAGGGTTTGAGTATTTTTCGATTAGATTCATTGGGTGGGAATATGTAATTAGGTTGATCATTTTAAATGATGGTTGTAAAGATAAAAAAATATTAAATGATATTCAAAGTTTCATATAGATTGAGAGTTACCACACACACAAGTCTAGGTAACCTTATGAAACAAGGTTCAAATTGAAGATTTGGTCTGAAAAACATTGAAGATTTTTGAACCGACTACAAAAGAAGAACAGGTAATGATACTGTCTGGACATGCTGATCTGTGTCTGATAAATCAGAGTGCACGTACGCCTGTCTGGCCACTTCCTTTTAAAAGTGGGTTTCTTTATATCTTTTACGTGTAGACATAAAGAGTGACGTACCAATTATATCATCAAGGGTCATGCCAACTAAACATGCATACCACTTTAACCCCGCGTTCTTATACCGGCTCAACATCTTTAGCTTACTAAATGACTACTTAACAAAAGTGCATGTATCATTATTATTCCATGAAATACACCAACGTCGTTTTATTCTATAATTTTATGTTTATTTTCCGCATAATCTAATATTGAAATACTAATTACAAAAGAGGCCCTTTCAATGAATCATATCATGAATCAAGTCATGATATGATTCACAAAAGACGAGTCGGTGAAGCTAAATAACCAAGTCGGTGACTGTGACATCACATGAGCCTTAGCAAGAGTATGATGACTTGATTATACTCTTCGGAAACACCAAGTCCCACACTCTTGACATTATTTATTTGGTCATTTGAGGATCATGGAGTAAACATAGAGATAAAACTTACTTTCATTTGAATCAGTAAATATGGTTTAAGATGGTTTGGTTTAATAAGCTCAATAGTGAATCCATTCACCAAACATTACGATGACTACTATTTTGTAAATATGTTTTTGAGTCATTTAAATTATCTTTATTACTTAGACAGAAAAGTTATACAACTTAACAGTTTGACAACCGACAATTTAGGTCGAGCATATGCGTTGAAGAGAGGTTTGAACATATTTTCTTCACGAGGCTAACAACGAACAATCAACGTGTTTTCCTTCAAAAGCTAAATAAAAGGTCAAAATTTATTCGGATAATAACATTTTGAATGTCGATATATAGTTAAAAGTTAAAACATATCTCAAATGTGGCCCTACCGTTCCATATAGTTTGGTATATATGCATAGGTCACCCATCGTCGACATGTGCTTTTTCGGTGGATAGAACTTTTGTCAAATGTTGCTCAAAAAAATAAATTTTTTCAAATTTAGATAAAATATCATTTGGAAATTACGCGTTAGAATAAGCATTTTCTTTCTTCAAAAGTATACAAACATAACTCGTTTCTATTACAATTTTAGCTATATCTTGTCAAGACATATATCTTGGTCCTAATTGATAATGGTTTACTAACTTGGATGTACATATAGAAATTTTGTTTCACAAGTGATATTTTTATTTTTCTCACTTTTCTCTACAATATAAGCTTGTTTTCTTATTTATACTTGCTAAATTTGTTGAAGAAATTATATATGTTTGTAGAAACTTTAATTATATATCTTTGTTTTGTTCTTGTTGTGAGTTGTGAGCTTTTGATTTAAAATCCGTAGGATTGCAAGTAGGAGTTTTTTTTTATCAATTGCAAGTAGTAGTATCATTGAACAAACCTTCCGTCGATACCCATTTGTGTGTGGGGACTTACTTTTGCCAGATTAGATTGCATTATATATTTATTCTAGGGCAAATCTCCAAAATAGTACATTTCTAAGTTTATATCACAAAAATAGCACTCAAAAACTAAAATGACCAAAATAGCACCTTTCTAAGTTTATCCTTTGAAAATTTTAATTTTTTTATTTTTCAAAATTTGAAATCTTATCCCAAAAACCTCATTTCTCAACTCTAAACCCTAAACCCTAAACTCTAAACCCTAAACCCTAAACTCTAAACCCTAAACCCTAAACCCTGAATCCTAAAATCTAAACCCTAAACCCTAAACTCTAAACTCTAAACCCTAAACCCTAAACCCT
>NC_027750.1:22920338-22939624 GCF_000695525.1 Brassica oleracea var. oleracea | reverse complement strand
TAGTGTTATTCAATTGTGTATTTTATCAATTCTTTTAAATTCTTGTGTTATTCAATTGCATATTTTATCAATTCATTTAAATTCCAGTGTTATTCAATATTTGTTAGATTTAATAGGAATGCCATTTGAAAAGAATTTAATGGAAAATGTAATGTAAAATGCAAAGGATCAATTCCTTGCTTTTATGAAGGGATTTGTTATTTTTAGAACCAATTTGACCCCACGATAACCCACTACGTCTTTAGAAGACATATCACCTACACCAGCCCAATTCCATGTCTCTCCTTTTCCAAAAACGGAACCGAAAAACTGAAATAGAATCAAACCAAATTATTCGAAACCAAAATCGGACCGCCTCAAATATCTGAATGGTTTCTATATTTCTATATCTGAATAACCGAATCGGAAACGTAACCGAACCGAAAACCGAACGGTACCCGAATATCCGAAAAAACAAGTTTCAACACTTTCATATAAAATAAAATGTCATCAGTTTCACTCAACCCGAATGTCCATGGCTAGTTCACCCAAAAAGATTCCTTTAGTAAAAAAAATCTATCTACAAAAAGTAAAATTTTCCAAAGTGTTTTATTTTGGTAAAAAAATATCTAAGAGTTAACTACTAGTTGTGTATTTTTTTGTTATCATTCATAGCGTTAGTATTACCATTTGAATTCCAACAAATTAATTTACATTCACTTAAATTCTATGGCAAAAGGTAAACATAAGAATTAGACAATTGCATTAAAATCTCATAAAATCATTTAAAATACTGCAAAAGTTATTACATGTGAATTCTTTCAAATTCTTGAATTCAATACCACCCACTAAGTGCTATTTTTGTGACTTTTGACCTTGAGTGCTAGATTGGGAACATAAACTTGATTTAGTGCTATTTTTGTCTTTTTCTCTTTACTCTATCTCTACTCTGGACCCACTCTCCCACATGCACTTCTCTCTATGACACCCTAGCTCTTGCCTATTTATGCCACCCTTTGAACATTCTCCCTCACATCTCCACTTGAACCGTTTTTCTAAATACTTCTTCCTACAAACAACAAAAGGCTAATAGAAAGTCTACTTGAAAGATAGAAATATGGCTATGGACCTTGAGCTTGATGATGATGTCTTCTATGCAGACATAAGCAAGCAAATCAATCTCTTAATCACAGATGAAGATGAACAGAACCCTATCTCACTCTCCTCTTCTGTCTTCCAGGTTTGTCCAATTACCTCTCTCTCTATCTCTCTTGATTAGATGTGGATGATGATCATTGAATTCAAAAACAGGGGTTGTTCAGAGAAAACTACCAAACATCATCAACACCACATATGATGTACCATGAGCAGAATTACAACCTAATTAGAGAGAGCAAAGGGACGGGAGTGTTCATCCCAAGATGTACTCAGCCAAGAAGGAAACAACAACATAATCATCCTCGTCAGAAGAAGCAAGGGAGTACCGGTTCCCTCATCTCGAAGCAACAGTTTTCTCATCATGTTTATGACAACAACTACACAACTCTCAACAACAACCGAGAACGCATTACCCTTCATCATGCACCTTCTAACAACTCAAGAAGAGCCTATAGAGACGCAGCATCTCTCTTCACTTAGTCTCCATCAAAATTCAAGACATGGATTTGTGTCATTAATTCATATTATATATAATTGATTATTGATATATTATAGATTTTATGTTTGTAAGATCAGCAAATAATAAGGATGAAGGAGGAACCATCAATCTAAAGGGATTTGGTGTGATTTACGCAACTGTCAACACAGATTAACTTGCTCACTCTTACCATATAATTGTATCATTTTGTCTAATTTATTTTAAGCAAAGTAAAAAATAAACCCCATGAAACTAGTCCTCAACGAACATCAATGTAGGAATTAATTTCTGGACCAGGACAACTCTCATGTGAGTTTGGAAAGTCTTCCATGTCAGGTTCAGAACCATTCAATCTCTTTAGGACCTCACAGGTACAGAGTAACAGTTATGTTGGCAACAATGTTTGAATAAACAAAAGTCAGATCTAAAGAAGAAAAAGACTGACACAGACTCACACCCACATGCCTACATGCCCATCACTCTTATTTTTTTTTCTTTTCCATATTATAATTTTAGTATATTTAATTTCTTTCTATTACACAGACATAGAATTATATATGTATATTCTTCTATATAATATTTTTATTAGAAAACAGAAGTTCACAGTTTAGAAATTTCTATGGACCAGTACCAGATCAGAGCTGTATGTTTTCTGTCAAGTAGCTGTAATTTTCTTAAATTAGTATTAAATGTCAAATAATACTACCACATATCAATACGTGAAAGAATAACTCAAAATCTGTTTCTTACAAGTTGCAGAGTGCAAACTTAACCTTTTCTAACCCTAGCAAACGTAGTCACGTATCACCTTCTCTTGTGGAATCGGTTTCAGAAGAAATAAAAATAATTTCCAAAAATAATTATTTGTTCATCACTTGTATAATGTGTTAATCAATCGAAAACTACATAATGTATTATCATTTTGAATTTGATAAAAATATAAAATGCTGCAGTATTATAGTATTTGATAATGGTAACATCATATATAAGAGCTTTTTAGTCAAAAAATAATATATATAAGAGATTTTATTCAACTTAAAACCTTGGCTACTTAATAATAAAACAACAAAATAATTACAGCGCGAAATTCAACGACCGGTTGAGATAAAAATACTTAGACCATGATCAACCAGGTTGTTTAAGGGGAGTGCTTAGTTTAATTAGAATTAAATAAAAATAAAAAATGGGTTAAATGAGAAGAATCGCTTCTTAATTAGGGGTAGGAAGATCCGGCTCTTCTGGGACACGTGGTGTGTTTTGGGTACATCTCTCTCTCTTTTGACAAAAGCCGTGGGCCTCTCTCTCTCCTTCTCGCCTGCGAAACCGCGTCTCTCTACCTCTCCTCGTCGAATCCGCCGGTCTTTCTCGATCTATCACTGATCGGTTGCAGCCGTCGGCGTATCTGTCGGTGGAAACGTCGTCTGTGTCGGTGGAGTCATCGATTGTGTCCTATTTGATCGACGACGAGGCGTCTCTCTAGCTCTCCTCCAAGACTCCGCCTCTATTTCTTCATCTCTCATTGGCGAAGAATCGCAGAGTCTCTTTCGGTGGCTCGACGGCTCTCTCTCTTGGTGGCTCGACGGCTCTCCTCGACGGTGGAAAACCTCTATCTCTCTCTCCACGGCTCAACTCGACGAAGTGAAAGGTAAAGCCGAGTAATTTTATTTTTTTTTGTCTTAGATTGTTGTCGTTCAATTGATGCATGTCTTAGATTGTGGTATATCTCTGTGATTTTGATTTGTTTGCTTCTGTAATTTTGTTTGTGTGTTGAGATGGTTCGGATCAAGAGGACATCAATGTTCTACTTGATAATTAGTTCTATTTCATATGATATAAGGTCTAGTCTTTGAATAATTAGTTCTACTTCATATGAGACAAGGTCTAGTCTTTGAATAATTGTTTTTTTGTGTGTCGTTAATGTCTCAGAGTCTTTGAATAATTGTGGTAATGTCTCGGAGTCTTTGAATAATTGTGTTCTTGTGTATGGTTCTACTTCATATGAGAGAAGGTCTAGTCTTTGAATAAAGATCACCTCTGATCCATTTTGATTTGTTTTTTTTCTGTGTGTGTTGAGATGGTTCGGATCAAGAGGACATCAATGTTCCACTAAAGGATCAAGAGACATCAAGGTTCAGATCAAGATGGTTCGGATCAAGAGACATCAAGGCTTGACTACAATTGCAATACAGGTAAAACGCCTATCTTGATAACTTACATAGATTGAAAGTTGGATAAATATTTCTTAGGGTCAGATTGATGTGTTGTGAATTGAACTGATTGTGGTTAGTGATAGCTGTAACTCTATATTGAACCCGTTGTAATTAATGGTGTGGTTACTGATAACTCTGTGTTAGGTAATAAATATAGCTTTAACTCTGTGTTAGATAAAGGTCTAGTCGAAATGGTTGGGTGTTATGAACGCGATCAATGCTTTTTGCCTTCTTCTTGCCGTGATTTATGCTTCTTGCCTTCTTCTCTTCTAAATAAGTATCATTCTTCTCTTCTATTAAATAAATATCCTTCTTCTCTTCCATCTATCAAAAACATAATTTTTTTTCTTTCTGCCTTCTTCTCTTCCATGGATTCCAATTCATATAAGCAGATCTCAAACTTTGTTGACCTTTTGAATAGTCAGCAAGACACTGTCTTTGGTTATGTTCAAGACAATGTCGAAGTTTCTTCCTCCCAAATCCCTTTCTTTACCAGTCGAGCGAAGGAAGAAGACAGTCCTGCAGAGCGAGGGGAAAGGATGACATGGACACCAGTAGATGATATTGCCCTCATCAGCGCTTGGCTAAACACAAGCAAAGACCCAATTGTGGGCAATGAGCAAAGAGCTGGTGCGTTCTGAAAAGGATTGCTACATACTTTGCGGCAAGTTCCAAAGTTGCAGGTTCTGAAGTGAGAGAAGCTAGTCATTGTAAGCAGAGGTGGCAGAAGATCAACGATCAAGTCAACAAGTTTTGTGGGTCGTATGAAGCTGCTAGTCGAGAGAGAAGTAGCGGCCAAAACGAGACTGATGTTCTCAAACTTGCTCATGAGATCTTCTACAACAATCACAAAAAGAAGTTCACTCTTGAGCACGCATGGAAGGAGTTGCGGAATGGCCAGAAATGGTGTGACTTGTCTGGTTCTAAAACCAAAGGAAGCGCTAAGAGGAGAAATTTGTTTGATGACAGTGCACAATCATCAAGCTCGCACGCATTTGAAGCCACCACTGGTGAAGATAAGCAAGCAACCATTAGGCCAGCGGGTGTTAAGGCATTAAAGGGACATGGTAAGAAGACAATGGCTGAGGGTAAGGCGCTCAATGAGGTTCAGATTATGTGGACAATCAAAAAGGAGGACTTGGCTGTCAAAGAGAGGCTGTCGAAGATGAGGCTTCTTGACTCATTACTCGCTAAACAAGAGCTAGCTGAGTATGAAGAAGAGCTGAAGAAGAAGTTCATTACCGAGTTGCTGTCTAGTTAGTTCTAGTCTAAGAAGAAGTTTCGCTTAAGCTTCTGTTGGTTAAGGTCTACTCCAGTGCTGCTTTGTTGTTTGTTGTTTTAATCTGATTCGCTTAAGCTTCTGTTGTTTAAGGTCTACTTGTGTGCTGCTTTGATGTTTGTTGTGTTGTTCTCCTGATCTTTGTCTCCGTGTGACACAAGGCATTAGTCCTTGTGTTATACAAGTAATGTAATGGTTGTGTTATTCTCATGATAAGGTCTTCGTTTGAATAATATAAATGATTGTGTTGTTTGTTTATCTAAATGCTTGTGCTAAGTATTCTCATGTTGCTTGTCAATATTTTCAGGTTACGGAGTGAAAATGGAAGCATCAAGAGTCGAAGAATCACGGAGTGGAAGCAGCAGTTAATCACGGAATGGAAACAACAGTGTCTCATGTGGAAGCAGCAGTGTCTCAGTGTCTTATATGAATTATTGTCTCACTTTCTCATGTGAATTATTGTCTCGGTGTCTCTTTTGTATAATTGTGTCTTCTCTCTTTTGTATTATTGTGTCACGGAGAAGCTGTGAGATTTGTATGTATGTGTCATGTGTTGTGTAAACTTGTTCTCTCTTTTGTATTTAAGGTCATCTCTTATTTCATTCTTATCACACTTCTCCTTTCGCGTTCCAATCTTATTAACAAACACTCTCTTCTTCCATACTTATCACATTTCGCGTTTTCACAAAACCAAACACATTCTTGTTCCATACTTCTCATCATATTAACAAACACATTATAGTTCCATACTTCTCGTTTTCACAATTTCTCATCTCTTGTTTCATTCTTGTTCCAAACAATTTGTCATCTCTTGTTCCAGTCTAGTTCATACTTCTCCACCATCTTATGGCATCATCTTCTCATAATAATTTTGAGGAATTAGATGAAACATTTGATCAACATTTTGATCAATTTTTTGATCAAACGTTCAAAAATCTTTGTATTAATTATGGTGATCAACAAGAAGAGCGAAGAAGAAGGAAAAAACGAGTTTACATCGAAAGAAACCGTGAAGCAGACAATCTTCGTATGTGGAATGATTATTTCAGTGAAACTCCAACATATCCTGATAATCTATTCCACCGACGATTCAGAATGAACAAGCCGTTGTTCATGAAAATTGTTGATCGACTCTCCAATGAAATGGAATTCTTTCAACAAAAACAAGATGGTCTCGGAAGGCTTGGTCTCTCTACGCTTCAAAAATGTACTGCAACTATTCGTGTCTTGGCATATGGTACGGCGGCTAATGCGGTTGACGAATACCTCCGGCTCGGTTCAACTACTACTCGGTCATGTTTGAAAATTTTTGTGGAAGGAATAGTAAATTTATTCGGCGATGAGTACCTAAGATGACCAACACCGGCTGATCTTCAACGTCTTCTTGATATTGGAGAGCATCGTAGATTTCCCGGGATGATAGGAAGCATCGATTGTATGCATTGGGAGTGGAAGAATTGTCCCACCGCTTGGAAAGGTTAATATTCACGTGGTTCGGGAAAACCCACAATCGTTTTAGAGGCAGTTGCTTCCTATGATCTATGGATATGGCATGTATTTTTTGGACCTTCAGGTACCTTAAATGATATCAATGTTCTTGATCGCTCACCTGTTTTTGATGACATAATAAAAGGTCAAGCTCCGCAAGTCACTTTCTATGTCAATCGAAGAGAGTATAATTTGGCTTACTATCTCACCGATGGTATTTATCTGAAATGAGCAACTTTTATCCAATCTATTCCAATACCACAAGGCCCGAAAGCGGTTTCATTTGCTCAACATCAAGAAGCTGTCCGAAAAGATGTCGAGCGTGCTTTTGGAGTCCTGCAAGCTCGTTTTGCCATTGTTAAAAACCCATCACTTTTTTGGGATAAAGTCAAAATTGGGAAGATTATGAGGGCATGTATCATACTTCATAATATGATAGTAGAAGACGAACGAGATGGATACACTCAGTATTATGTCTCAGAGTTCCAACAAGGGGAAGACAACAGAAGTTCACATGTCTATCTCACGTATTCTACAGACATTCCTACAAATATCGCCAATATGATGGGTGTTCGAACTAGAATTCGTGATAAACAAATGCATCAACAACTGAAAGCTAATTTGGTTGAAAATATATGGCGTAAATTCGGACGTGATGAAGACAACAACTGAGCTCGGATGTTTCTTTCAAATTATTCTCGTTTATTTTACTAATATTTGTTTTCATGTTTTTTTTTAAATCTATGTTTTAAATGTTATCTTTTAATATGTTTTTTAAATAAATAAAATTATCTTTAATAATTTTTTTTCTTAAGAACCCCAAATTAAGAATCTACCATTGAATCCGTTAAAACAAGAAGTTTCTTAACAAAAGTCCTTAACCTAAATCTATTATATTTTTAAAAAGTCCTTAAGCTAAATATATTATATAAAAAATAATTAAGAACCCGGTTCTATGGTTAATCTTGCTCTTAGGCGACTTTTCGGTTCGTTTGTTTATTACAAATCCGTTATGTCATCTTCCCCGACCATCATCACCACTGAGTTCCACATCGTCTCTTTGAATGAGCTTTGTGTACATGTAATCACAGGCCTTAAATCTTAGATTTGAGGGTTATATAGGCGATTTAATAAAAAAATTAATGATTTTTTTACACATTTGAGGTCTTATATAGGCAATATACCTTGCCGTCCCCACCGTGTCCCCGTCTCAAAAACGTAACGGGTACGTGAGACGGCTATGAATTGCCGTCCCCGTGCTTCATAGGTTCTTATATCTATTTAGTTTTCTTCAAAAAAAATTGGGATTTGAAGCCAATGGTTCATTTGGCTTTGACCAGGACCACCCGGTGTAATCATCATGCAGATTATTTTGATGAAGTATGTTCTTTTTATGTTCCAGGTGGGTATCTATGGCTATGCTGCGTATTCAGCGAGCAAGTTTGGGCTTAAGGTTTGGCACAGTCACTGCAACAAGAAGTTATTGCTGATGATATTCATGTCACTCTTGTTTTTCCTCCTGACACCGATACACCTGGTTTTGAAGAAGGTAAACAAATACATTACTCTGAAGCTTTTGTCTACTATTTTTTAAAGATTCATTAGTATGCATAGAGTATAACAGAACATGAAAGTAGCTAGGATTAGGTAATGCCACTAACGAGTTTCCTTATAAAGTTGGAGACAGACTACATAAAGGTTGTACGTTTTGGTTGGGAGATATGAAACTAATGTTGATCTTTAGTTGTTGTTATGAGATTAAATTCTTGACCTTATCTGGTCTGAATAATTGTATCAAACTCGTGGTATTGTGTTTTGTGTTGATGTCACTGGGATTAGGTAGTGCCGCTAATGAGTTTACTTATGCTGAGCTGATAACGCAATTAAAATGCATCCAAAAAGTTGGAGACAGACTACATACAGGCTGTACTATATGGTTGGGAGATATGAAGACATGAAAATATAGTTGATCTTTGGTTGTTATTATGAGATCAGACCTGTGCCCTTATCTGGTCTGAGTCGTTGTATACTCTATCAACTTTATAGTCTTTTATTTTATTCTTCATTACGAGATTGCCGGCTCGGAAGAACTGTGATGTGTGAAGTACTGAGTGATGACAATCTCGTAAAAGACAATTACTGAGAGTGAAGTAGAATCTGATAATTCTCAGTTCATTGAATTTTATATTATGAAGTTCTTGATGATGATAAGGGTTTTTATTTGATTTCCTTGTTTTCATCTCACAGAACAGAAGAGCAGGCCTGAGGTCCTGCCTGAGTTCACTACCATAATAGCTGCGTCCCCTGGTTCAATGAAAACGTAAGAAGTAGCCAGGAAAGCTATGGATGGAATCAAGGCAGGAAAGTTCACAGTCTCATGCAACTTTGAAGGATTTTTATTGTCTCTCGCGACAACCGGCATGTCCTCTCAGAGGTCGTTTTGGCTAGCGTTTCTTGAAATTATTACCGCAGGGCCTATAAGACTAGTCGCTCTCTTTTTCCAATGGGATTGGTATAACGCTATAGAAAAATGGAGCAAGACCAAAACACATAGTAAGCAGCTAATACCATCAAGCTAATTCAAACTAGTAATTCTTCTTGGTTTGACTGCTTCACTCCTTACTCTTTTTTTGCTATTTTTAATTTTGCTTCTCTTTTGTAATTCCAGAGAGCTAGATGGCTATCTGAAACATTCTTTTCATATTGGTTCTTGAAGAAGAAGAGGTATAAGGAACGAGATGTAGTTGAGATTTTGAAGGAAGTTGTTCCATCTAATAGTTTAACTGTGCTGCATGAAATCTGAGAACTTCTTAAGGTTTGTTCAAAGCACTTAGAAACATTTGTATCTAGTCGGAGGTGACATTTTCTCAAGTGAACTCCATGCTGATCATGCATAGAGATATCACCAGATTCTCGAACAATAAAATATTGCCCCATTCTCCTTTCTCGGTGGCCATGATTGTTGAGGCTTCCCTTGTGTGATAAGACTGCTTAGTGTAACCAGGGGTTTTATCAGGGCCAGCTCAATGGTGTCACGGACCCTGGGACAAAAAAAAATTAATTTCTAAACTATTATTTAAAAAAAAAGAAATCTGATAAATATATGTTTTTTTCGAAATACCAGAAGTATTTTTAAAAATAAATCTATGGAAATAAAAAAATACTTTCATATAAAAAATTTTGGGCCGATCTCCCTCCGTGGTTGGCGGTGCTCTTCACCGTCACTATGTGAGGGAGGATATCCTCTTTCTCTTTAGTTTAATCTAGGCTTCTATGGTTTATGGTAGTTTAGGTGAAGGTCGTTGTTGTCAAGTCGAGGGTTGCTTTAGATTTGGGTTGTGGTGCTTCTGTTTCTCTTCGGTTGCTTGCAGTTATGGCCAATTCTTTTTTCGCCTTGTTCTAGCTTTTTGGATTCGTCGGTGTGAGGTATATTTGCTGTGGAGGAATCTACTAAACATCTCCTTTATCCACCATGGAGACGAAGCAGTGAGTTTGATTTGTAGGTTTTCTCTTGCGAGGAGGTGACCAGTTTTAGCTCTGTAGATCGCTATTCTGCCTAACGAGTGTCCGCGTGTAAGACCTGTAAATCTTCGCCGGTGTTTTTCCCTTTAGCATTTCAAGTTCTTGTGTCCTTGAGCCTAGGTGTTTGGTTTTGACTTGGTTCTGCCTTGGCTCCGGTTTGCAACAGTCTTTGGTGTTGATGTAAGTTTATCATCGCTCATGCTTGTTCCGATGGTGCACCTGTTTTGGATTGGTGGTGTACCCTTTAGGGTTGGGTTTGCCTAAGTCATTGGTTCTTTGGTTATCTTTGGTCTCATGTTTTTCAGGAGTGTCTGCGAGTTATGATCAGTCCATTAGTTCCAGCTTTAGTACATGTGGCTCTTTAATGCTTTTTTTCGTATTATCCTACCTCATTGTTATTATCTCCCTCTTTTGGGCTATTGCTTCCGGAGATATTACCATTTTCTGCCGGCTTTTGTAATCCACGATGTGTTCCGTTATGAAAGATTATAAAATTTTGAGTTAAAAAAAAAAAAAAATGGGCCCTTTTTCTTATTTTTATAAAAAAATTGGACCCTTATGTATTAAGAAATAGGAGGATAACGATTGGGTCCGGGGCGGTCGCACCGCTCGCCCCCTATCTAAGCCGGCCCTGGGTTTTATATCCAGCAGGGTATCCATGAAGTCTGCAACGTCGGTTTACTGTATGATCACCCATGCCGCAATGATAACAAATAGTTCTTCCTTCTGTTTGTAAGCAGGAACATATGCAGCAACCAGTTGTTCAAAAGATGTGGCTGTTGGCGATGCCTTAGATATCACTGAAATAGTGTCATTTGTTTTCATTGAACTCTGTCATTCTTTTTGAGAAATTAGATTGAAAACCTTAGAGATGGATGGTTTTGGTTCCAACATCAGATACCGAGAAAGAAGAAGCTCGAATCGGACTCTAAATCAACAAGATGAAACAGAAGAGAAGAACAATTGATGTGATACCATATTAGATTCTGTAGATGTTGAGCACGAGCCCAGAGAGAGAGATAAAGAAAGTAAAATTTGTCATTATTAATCTGGTCGACATTATGTTACAGTTAACGTTTACTATATACTCTCTCGGAAAGTTCACCCAAACTAAAAAAATAACGGAAATATACGTAAGTTGTTATTAATTACATCTTTCTGACCAATAGTATTTTTGATAAATAAAATTATTTATAAAATCAATGAAGTTTACAATTAATTTTCAGCTGAAAGTAAGTATAATTTGCATTGAAATTGTAGAATGACACTTTTTATGTAACAAAAAAAAAGATAGAATGACACTTATTATAAAACAAAGAGAGTATCGTATACCAATCTGGTTTAATATCTCTATGATCACATTAGAAACCAGTTTATTAACTCTATAAACTGTGTATTTGCGAGATAGTTTGAGTAATCATATCAAACTGAAAAAAGTCATTTAGTTAAAAAAAATATTTAGAACAAGAAACAACATTGTTATATAAAATATTAAATAACTAAGCTAACAAAAAAAATATAAAGATTAGACCATTTTCACTTAGTCTAAATTAGTGCAAGTTTTCAAAATTAAATTTTATAACTGGTTCATTTAATAGAAAAAATAGTTAAGTGAAGAGGTGAAAACACCCTTTTTTTTACCAAAAAAAAAAAGTTAACAAACTCAAAACAAAGATAAATCTAACCTACTGAAACTAATTAAAAAATACTACACTTAACACGACAGAAATTTGAAACAAATATAAGAAAATATTTTCTTTTAAAAGTATAATAAATATTAAATATGATAGAGAGAGTAGAGTTAATATGGTAAATTGATGATAATTTAACGATTTTGTGGCTGCAAGAAAATGACAATCAAATTAAAATTAAAAAAAAAACTTGTTTGGTGTAAGTTTATTCTTTCTTAGTTATATTATTTATTTCAATAATATCAAATTGATTAAAGCAAACGTGTGCTTTAAAAGGTTAAAGTAGAAATATCAAATATGACAAATTATTGTACTTTATGGTAAAAGCAAAGATTAATAGAAAAAAAATATTATTGAAATTGAATTTAGTGATATTCTAGCAAATGATGTCTTAGGTGAATGTTTAATTCTTATAAGGTAAGCACGGCTCCTCCGGGTACTTTTGAAATGTAAATCCAAAGCGTTTTGTTTTCAACTTTAAATCGTGTTTCAAGACCAACCTGTCACAGTAGCGGTGTGACTCATTGATTCTGTCATTTGTGTTTCTCTTAATGATTCATATGCTATAAATGGTTGGGCAGAAAAGCTTGATGCCAAAGATGCATTAAGTTCATTGATTTTTTTTTTGGCTCCTAAACTTTGTGGTGTTTAGCTTCTGTTGGTTCTTGCTTTAGACAACTTTATTTTTCTGCATAACATCTATTATTTAGTTTCTTATGTAATTGTCTAAGAGTTGAATTTGAAATAAGATCATCTATGAATCTTCGTAGGAGGTGTTTTTTTTTTTTAGGAGGTGTTATTGGTTCTCTATAAAAAAAAATTTTCATAGCTTTCAATGGATTTGCTTATAGAGGTTGATGGAGAAAAGGACATTGAAATAGAAAGCTAGATAAACCAAGATTTTTGGAGTTTTTGTGGGTGAAAAACCATTACATTAAAGAAACCTAACCATCAACCTCTTCAGACATCAAAGTCTTACATACGATCAAAACCTAACCATCAACCTCTTCAGACATCAAAGTTTTCACACATTAAGTTTTACATACGAGAAAGAGTAAACTTGTGTTAGTTCATTCAACTTCATACCTCTCCTCCAAAAAGTAATGACCAAAGGTAACAGCCCAACGCCCCCATTAGGAGCCCTAATCATCAACTGATAAGATCACCATCAGCGTCGAAGAAAAAGCGCCCCACAGCCTTTCTTGTGTTGTAGAACAATACACCACTTCGAACTAGTCCCACAATACTGGTCAAGGTCGGAACCCAGGGGTTCCGATCAACCATATGGACATTGTCCACTTGCCAAATCCCTGCAATTTCACTGGTACGCGATTAGGAAGTTCCAGCTGGATCAATCTCGTTCATGGAGAGCGCCGGAGGATGTAGTTCAAGTTCAAGATCAGCCATTCCTTTAACTTGTTAAAGCTCGGTGAAGAAAGCTCAGCGGTAAAGAAAGAGATTCGCTGACTGCGCAACATCCTCTATAAACTAAAATCAATTTCATTATATTAAAATATATCAGATTTAAACTTTTTATTCATTTCAAATTGATTCATTATTCATTTGAATCTAGATTTTTAAATATGTATCATTGTATTTATAATTGTTCATCATAGTTTATGTACTATAATTGAACTCAATAACAAATGATTAACAAATCTACTAGCTTTTCAAAGTTCTACAATAATTGCTTGACCTTGGTTAAAATGGAAGTAATTGTTTGAATGAATTATAAAACAATGTTATAATGGAAAAACTGATGGTGTTTAATAACATTGTTTTAATTTGAATAAGAAATGATTTTAAAATATCATGGTAAAATGTTAGCTTTCTTTTATTGGTAAAAATCATTTGTTTCTTGTCAGTTTTATACTATTGGGCTTAGCCCATTTAAAGAAATTATAACTCAGAACCCAATGAGAGGAAGTAAAAAGTTTTGTTGTTGAGAATCCATTGGGCTTAGCCCATAAATCGAAATGTTCGTCCTAAACCCATCTCGTCTCCTCTTCCTCGCCTGCACCATCACCTCTGACCCGGCGAAGCTAATCCGTTAGCTCCAACTGCAACGCCGGAGGTAAGCCAGTTCATTCTTTATCATCTTCTTCTCTTCTTTCATAGCTCTTATTCTCACATTATTTGTCTATGATTCATGGATCCCATTTTTTTATTTTGGTACGAACTTACTGAGTTTGGATCATTCGTTCTGTTTTTTTTTTTTTTAATAGAGTCATGAAGAAGCTTTATATCACTTGTCAAGAACGTTCATTCTCGCCAATGCCAAGTAAACTGGTCTGTGCAAGTTCGTTTCTTACAGAAAGATTCTGTGTCTATCACTTTATGATCCGTACGGTCCTAGACCCCAGCCTTCAAGCAAGATCATGGAGATAGCTGAGCGTATAGCTGCAATGTCTCCACAAGAGCGGAAAGTAATCAGTCCTGCACTCAACGAACACCTGAGGCTTCCGAAGCAAGAGATGATTTGGACGCAAGGGATGATGAGTTTGGGAGCGAAACAAGAAGCTGGAACGGGAAAACAAGAGGAGAAGAAGGAGAAGACGGTGTTTGATGTGAAGCTGTAGAAGTTTGATACAGCTGCAAAGATCAAAGTGATTAAAGAAGTGAGAGTGTTCGCGAGTTTGGGTCTCAAGGAAGCGAAAGAGCTTGTGGAGAAAGTACCTGTTGTGATTAAACAAGGTTTGACGAAGGAGGAAGCTGATGGAATCATAGAGAAGATCAAAGATGTAGGTGGAGTCGCAGTTATGGAGTAAGTGGACTTTGATTTGTGTGTTTGGTATTTTGATCACTTCTTGGTACTTACAGTAGATGTTTTGTAATAACAAATCAATGAAATCATAGAGTTTTTCAAGAACTTTGTTTCAAATTTCAACTTTGTGTTCGTAAGTGAGTTTATGTGCTGCCAAGTTCTGGTTCTTTATCACTAGATTTGGTTTACTTAGTCTCAAGAAATCTAGTTACTGACATAGTGTCATGAGTTCAACACCTTATTTGATGAAGCACAACATGGAAATACATAATGGCTTGCTCTTGTTCCATGTTCATGACTAGCTCAGCTCAGATCGGTTTCGATCTGGTCGGGTTTGGATCTATTTTCAATTTTTATGAAACCCCTAACGGAACCGAGTTAATATAATTCGGATGTGGTTTGGCTTTAAACCCAAAAACCGATAAAACCCCGAAATCATGAGTTAAACTCAAAAAAACAAAAAAAAAAAAAAACATATGGATGTTTCTGTTTTTTTTAAACAAAATATTTTTTGATTTATAAATTATATTTTAGATATTTAATTAGTATTTCGAGTGTTTGGGTATCCATTCGGTTTTGGGATTGGTTCCGGTTTGTTTTTTTTTTTGCTTAGAAAAATAAGAATCGTTTTGGGTTTTATAAATTTTGGTCCGGTTTTGGTTTCTGACGGTTCCGTTTCAGTTCGGTTTTCGAGTTTGGATAATATGCCTAGACCTATTCATAACAGATCGACCTCGTATAGGAGGATGATATAATCCTCAACGAACTAGTTAGTTAAAGGCCTTGAACGTTTGGCGCTACGTCAATGTCCAACGAGCAGGAAAAACACAACAGAATCATAACACAACTCTCAAAATAAAGGCTACGTAACCATTTTCTCACCCTTAATAAATAAAAGCCATTCAGCGCCAAGAAATGAAAAAACCATCATCAAGAGAGTAGTTGAATCAGTTTCAAATGGCGACTTACAAGCTTCTCCTTATCTACTTTATCCTTATCTTCCTTAGTCGTCATGTGCTTAGCGACATCGGTAACTTCCTCCTTTTTTCATGATCTTCTTGTTCAAGTACTCTTGATAGATTCACTATCTATTTACTTATAATGTATTTTCCTAATTCTTGATTTGAGATTGTGAATACGCAGATGAAGAGGACGTTCTTTTCATAGGCATCAACAGCTACAGAGCATCACAGAATCTCACAACCTTAAACAACAACGAGAACGCAGAGTGTCTAGCCGACGAAATAGCTGATCAACTCAAGAACAAGCAATGCACCAACGACACTGGCTCAGCCACAGTACCCGGAACCGAGCCACAGTTCACAGACTACCCTAATATTCTAGCTAAATGCCACTTAAGCGTCTCCGACACAAGAGACGGCTTGATCATGCCCGCATGTGTTCCTTTCTTAGAGTCGAGCCCAAGCCTCGTCCTCACAAACTTCACCAAGTCACAATACTCGTTGAGTTTGAACGATTCTAAGTTTACGGGAATGGGTATTGGTAAAGAAGATGATTGGATCGTTGTGGTTCTCACTACCCACACACCACAAGGAAGCTTCTCTACAGCTACTAAAGTGGACTCTAATGGCTTCACTTTTGCTATTGGCTTCTTTAACTATGTGTTTGTTTTCATCTTGTCCTTTTGTTTCTTTCTTTGTTGAAATATCTATCACATGTTTCAAGGTTTTATTGGTTTCAACTCTTCCTACTATTGTATATCAAATAAAGAATCATATGTTCTTGTGATATTTACTATTTTTCTTTACGTAAAACAAATATATATTGTGAAAGTTTTTTTCATTTTCGTTTCAGTAGTTTGAATGTTCACTAATATTAATTTCTAGATCATGAGATATGTGCTTTAAATTTTTAAGAATTCATTTATAAATAATTATGAAAAATTTAACTAAAAAAATATTTACTATGATTTTAATAAAACTATTAAACGTGAATCACTCATAAAAAGGTTTAAGAAACTGAATTGTTTCATTTTCTGAAAGGATAAATATCAATAATGTATGTACTAACAATATATATGATATTGATAACTAGGATTAAAACACATGTTATACTAAAATAAACAAGAAATATATAGTCTTATACACATATATGAATGATCTTTCTTCATAAGAAAGTATACAAATGTTATAAAACCTTAAAAGTAGAAATCACACATACAAAATGAACTCTCAGATGTAATGTGTTTGCCTCTCTTCTCTTTTACATGACATATCAGTCGTCAATCACTCATATAATAAAATGAAGATGGAGAAAATAAACGAAAGTGTTTGATTCATTTTTTTGTTGAATTATCTATAGTGCTTGGTTGGATGGTGGGCTGTGAAAGAAAAGCTGAGCAAAATTCACAGAAAAACATTAAAGAGGAGAGAAACATGAAGATCTTGCTTTTATATTTCTTGATTTTTCTTCCATATCTATTAATAATCAACATTTTCGTTCAAAAAAAAAATCAACATTAAGATTTTGTGCTTTCCTCTTTTTCAGTGTTTGGACCATATTTGATTGAAGTATTGACCATTTGTAGATTACACATATATATCCCCAAATCAAAGAACAGAGAATGACATGTGAAGTTTTTGTGTTTTGTGTACGTTCTTGACAAGTCACTATCTAATGATTTGAGAAATATAGAGAGCGAGGTACTCCTCTTCTACGTCAATTTATTTTTGTTTTGTTTTCTGTGAGGTTTACAGTTTATCTATAATAGAAGTTATAGCCCAAGCATTTCTCGTTGATTTTTGAGTTTAACCTTATTGCTCTGTTACACATACACTGATACACATGATCTTTTTTTAGAAATATACAGTTTAGAGAGACCATTTCAGAAATATATAGTTTCAGAGATCCGTAAATATGTTTTAGAGACATCCCCTAGTCCCCCTAGACGATATTTGCGAAGTGATTTATACACATGTCGTCACTACAATTATTCTCGATGAAAAAAAGATGACATGACACTTAAAATATATGACATGGTTTTAGAAAATAGTGACATGACATCATATTAATTGTGAGATGTAAAAATTTAAATTTTTTGTAGGGATTTTAAATATGGTAATAAAAATAATTCATATATCACAATTAAAATAATAATATATATGTATATATGTATCTCACATTAATAAAAATAAACTAAATAAAGTAACACTAATCCAAAAAAAAATTGATAGTTAAATATTTAAACATTATTTAAATTTATCCGTTCATCTTCATCATTTAAATTAACAAAAAGATTTTTCAGTTTAACTAAAATAAACAAATTCTCAAATTTATTAAAATTTATATTTGTATGTAAATATATATATATGAAAATAGTGATATGGCATCATATTAATAGTGAGATGTAAAATTTTCTTATAAAAATTTAATTTTTTTTTTGCAGAGATTTTAAATATGGTAATAAAAATAACTCATATATCATCATTCATGTCAATTTTTCATATAAATATTTATTTATGGTAAACTATTAAATATATTAATAATTCATATATCACAATTAAAATAATAATATATATGTATATATGTATCTCACATTAATAAAAATAAAATAAATAGAGTAACATTAATCAAAAAAAAATTGATAGTTAAATATTTAAACATTATTTAAATTTATCTGTTCATCTTCATCATTTAAATTAACAAAAAGATTTTTCAATTTAACTAAAACAAACAAATAGAATTTATATTTATATGTAAATATATATATATATATATATATGTGTGTATATATATTTAAAATTAGATGGGAAGATATATATATATATATATTTAAAATAAATAATCATTAAACACAATAATATAATTAAAACTATTTTTATAAAATCTAATTTTATCTTTATTAAAAATTAAATCAAATCAAATTTAAATAATTGTACCAAATAAAAAAATAAGATTACAAAAATATGTTTATGATTTTTTATAACTATTGAAGTTAAAATATAAATTAATAATGTTGAAATATAAATCAAAATTTTCTTTTGAAATAAAAAATGTTACGTTAAAATTACTATTTCTGCGCTTGGCGCAGGAAAACTCTTAGTAATAAATTTAATTATTAATTAAATTATACAGGCTTCTATTAACAAAGCCCGATAATAACTATATAAGTAAGCCCAAATAAAGCCTAAACATCTGGCCTGAGAATGCTAACCCTTGATATCTGGAAGTAAGTAAATATATATATTTTTTTCTTTTTCTTGTATACATTATTTACGTCAGTTAATATATAAGTAAGGTACAAAAATAAGTTTAATTCTAAGATATGATTGTTCGATAATGATTAACGATAGATAGAATCATAGAACTATAAAATGATGATATGCTTTGTATTTTCGCTGAAAATTGAATCCGAAAAGAAAACGCAAATAATATAAAATATTCTTTGAAACTAACAAATATTAGTCTTTTATAGGAAAACTAACAAATATTATTATTTTTTCTTTTGAAACTAACAAATATAATTAGTTCACGTGGACATAGTCACACAACTCAATTTCTTGAAATCTGATTGGGTCCTACGAATTTTCAGTGCATTATCCAAAACAATTTCACAAAATTATAGAAGTTTTTTTTAATATAAAAGGTTGCAAAAGGGCTATGCGTTGTGATTACTACTTTTTCCTTTTAAAAACACCTTTTATATTCGTGTCCAAGAGAATGATCATCTCCCGACTTCGTGTTTTTTGTTGGGGGG
>NC_027750.1:22918975-22919842 GCF_000695525.1 Brassica oleracea var. oleracea | reverse complement strand
AAAAAAAAAGGTGAGAATTGAATCTGATTTTTTAATAGGCCCAAATGGCCCAAGAGAGATTTGATTTGGGCTGGATCCAAAAATAATGACCCAATATAGATTTGTTATTAATATTACTTAATTGCCCTTAATGAAACATGCAATGTTAGTGAAGGAAACATGCCCCTAAGGTAATTATGACAATATGATCCTGCTTTAATAGTATAGATGTATATATATGTGCATTAACGAAAGTGAACGTCACTGAACTATGCACGTTTTAAATTAGTATGCAAAGCATTTAAGTTTTAAGTTAAGACAAGATTCGACCAGTAGAATTGCTTTGATTTGGTTTGCACTACGACAGGCGTCCAGGGCTACCCGAAAATTATCTGGAAAATTGGAAAAATAGGACACTTTAAACTTTTATTTGTCACAATAGGATTTCTGATATTTTGGACAATTTTGAACATATTTTACTTTTTTTTTATGGAAAAAATAGTAAACTGAATTTTAAAAATGTTAAAAAATATCAAAACTATTGGAAACATAAGTATGACAATATATATGTTTAAATTGTTCTTTTTTTTAAAATGAATCATATTTTATTTCATCTTCTAACTACAGTTACAATACTCATTCTGGTCATCTACTTAGTCTAGAAATCGGCTACTAATGTTTATACATAGATATATCTTTGGTATACAATGTAACCTATCTTTTCTTATATATTCTAACCAAAGCTAGGTTATGTTACGTTATAATCAAGAAAGATGTATTTCTTATACCTTTAGCTTGATAACGACATATAGCCACAATGCGTTGATATACCCTATCTATATTTGGAGCCATGATATGGTCTGTCTTTTACCTTATGTGGCGCCTAGG
>NC_027750.1:22916966-22918530 GCF_000695525.1 Brassica oleracea var. oleracea | reverse complement strand
CGGATGGTTGCGGTGCTTTAAGGAGTGAAAACATTGAACTTTGTCAAAACAATGGAGACAGTGATAAGGATGGTCGAGCTTGGAGAGGAGACTTCGTGAAGAAGGATCAAATTTTCACAAGTAAAGGGGTTCTGAAGGCAACAATGGAAATTTTGGCGATGAAGAATAATTTCGATTACACTGTTATCAAATCCACGAGAAAATGGTGGTATATTCGATGTAAGGATGCATTGTGCAACTGGACTGTGCGTGCAGAAGGAATAGATGGGTCTACATATTTCATGATCAACCAATGTGATGGAAGACATTCATGTGCTCCTTCAAAGAAAAGGAAATTCGGAAAAACAGCATCTGCAAGAACAATTGGGACTCTGATACAACATCGATTTGATGATGCAAACGATGGCCCAAAACCGAATGACATCATTCAATTTATGAGAATGGAGCATAGTTGTGAGATTACTTATTGGCACGCTTGGGAAGCTCATGAGTTTGCTATTGCAGCTGCTAAAGGTATACCAGATCGCAGTTACTCTAAAATACCAGCATATTTGCATATGATTAAAGAAGAAAATCCTGGTACGCATACTCACTACGAAACTAATGAGTAGGGAAGATTCATGTATCTATTTATGTCATTTTGGCAATCAGTTAGAGGATTCTACAATGCAATGCGAAGGGTGATTGTCGTTGACGAAACTTTTCTGAAAAATAAATACAAAGGGACACTTCTTGTTGTTACTGCTGTAGATGGTAACTCTAATTTGTATCCGATTGCATTTGGGGTTGTTGATTCAGAGAATGGCGATTCATGGGGGTGGTTCTTCGGACAGTTGAAAGTGGTTATTGCTGATTGTCAAGATCTAGCTTTTGTCTCAGATAGAAATGCGTCTATTTCTAAAGCTATTGGGACTGTCTACCCTCGATCAGCACATGGAATTTGCATTCATCACTTATTGACCAATGTGGTCTCATTTTTCAAGACAAAAGGATTGACTGCGTTGGTGGAAAAGGCTTCACGGGCATATAGGTACACTGAATTTCAAGAACGAATCACCGAAATTTTTGATATGAGTCCTGAGCTTGGAAGATATCTACGGGAAGCTGATGTGCGCAAATGGGCTTGTTCTCTCTTCCCTCGCTCCAGGTATGACATTAGGACCACGAACCCTGCAGAGTCTATAAATTCAGTTCTTAGAATACCTAGAGAATATCCGGTTATTCCTTTGCTTGATAGTATAAGAGAACTGTTGACTCGATGGTTCTATGAGCGTCGCTTGTTAAGCTCAAAGCATGTAGATCCTTTAACCGCTAAGGTGGAGAGAAAGATTGATAGGAGAATTGTGAAGGCAAAAGGATTCCAGGTTTACAAGGTTGACAACTTCAGATCGGTTGTAAAAGGAGACATATATGATTGTCATGTTGATTTGGAAAGAAGAACATGCACATGTGGTAAGTATGATATAGGAAAAATTCCTTGCCGACACGCCATTCCTGCAATTTATTCACGAGGTATGGAAGTATAAACACATGAATACTTGAGAATTATTTATTTTCGGGATTT
>NC_027750.1:22915145-22916540 GCF_000695525.1 Brassica oleracea var. oleracea | reverse complement strand
AAAATAACATTGAAGAGGATGGTGAAGACTAGTGTTTGTTTACCCCGCGTGTGGACCTCCTCAGCGGTGCCTGGCTCGTCGATGGGTTTGTCGGTGAAGGCTCTCCAAGCTCAACTTCAACGCTGGCTTCCTTACGTGATTGTTTAAGCTCTGTCCGCATCTGCTCAAATGTCTCGGCCATCTGTTTCTGTATCCTTTGTTCCATTCCAGAGAAGTTATGCTCAAACAACTGTGTCATAAAAGCCTTCACGTCTTCATTAAAAGGAGCTTGCTTTGCGCCACTTGCGAGAACCTTATGCTTTCTATTCTCCATACCACGATCGGGAAGCCTCTTTTTACCCCTCTTTGATCTAGAACCGACTTTTTTTTATCCTTTCGGAGTCTGAAAGTCGTCATTACTCTCGACTGCTTCAACAGTCACGCTTGCTTCATCATTCACAGCTGATTCGTCATCGAGAGATAAAGAAATCACTTCATTTTCTTCAGTTTCCCAAACATGCTCACTAAAATCATGCCCCTTCTTTATCATCTCCATCAGAACCTTGATTCTATCATCCTCCACATCATCATCTCTGCGAAACGCCTGAGCTTTGACAACATCATAATTTCCTGTCCATGAGATGTATGGGTAGATGTCATCCTACACAAGAAAGGGAAATACAGTTAGATACTAAATACTCATTTCAAACCGGAAGGAGTCGTCATAAATAGATAAAATTACCTTGGGTGTAATAATCTCCTCCAAGCGAATGATCTCCTCATATGACACCTTCGCAGCTCCCATCCAGTTTATGCATCTAGGACCGTCCTTGAAACCCTTATCCAGCTTTTTTCCACAAAGCTTCCCAATTTTTGGTACCGCTTCCATTGCCCAAATCTGCAAGGCGTATGAGAAGCCATCCAAGACATAGCTAGTGGTCTTTTCCTTCAGTTGGGAACGATTTTTGGCTATTGATTTGCAGAGAAGGTCATAAGCAGCAACTCCCCAAGGATACCTTCGAACTCTGTCAAGATCCATGACCACCGCGATGTACTTCAGGGGGATATTAGCCTTCTCATCTCTTGCCAATACCACACAAAGAATGATCGCCAAGTAGACAAGACGTATGCGATCTGCATTCCTCCACTTCTTTACAGCTTCCTTGTCCTTAGTCCACAGGCTGAAGAGTGTAATTGTTCCATCTTTTCTCCTCAAAACCTTGCTCCAGAAACCACCATCATATTTCCACTCTTCAAACTCCTCAAGCGAGATATGAGTATCGCATTCAAACCCGGTTACGGCGTGGAACTCTTGCAATGAGAATCGAAGCGGTCTCCTCGCAAAGACAAACCATAGCTCGTGCTGTAAGAAAGTCACCAGCTCCCTACACAAGAAGCTGTGTATCACCGTGGCAG
>NC_027750.1:22913748-22914498 GCF_000695525.1 Brassica oleracea var. oleracea | reverse complement strand
GGAATTAGGTTTGCGGCATCCTGCGTCTCCCTTTTTCTCATTTAGTGTTTTTTTATTTTTTAATTTTTATAGATTTTAATTTTAACATTAAAATCTATTACGAAAATTATTATAATTTATAATTTAAATTCAACATAATTGGTAAATTAAGGGTACTTTGGTATTTTACAAGGTCTAAAATCCTATTTTCCTAAAATATCTTCTAGAAATCCTAATGTGACAAATCCAAGTTCAAAGTGTCCTATTTATCCAATTTTTCCTAAAAAAAATGCTAGTAATAAAAAAAAATCTGTAGTCAATTGTCCTAAAATATACATAAACTTCCCAAACTTTATTCTCTTCTCTAACCTCTCAGCTTCTGCTGGATCTCTCCAGCAGACGATCTTCTTCGGAGAGATTCGTACTGGTAAAGTGGTCTCTCTTCATTTCTGTTTCGGGTCTCTGATTTCGATTTCACCCTTTGTGTTTTGAGGTTTTTCGAGCAAACAGTTTTTTGTATTTGATTTTCTAGTTTTTTTATATTTATGGTTCTATGGTAAGAACAGAGCTCAAGTATCTGTTTGATTCTCGACCGCTTAATGATTTGATTGGCATGGTAATATTTGCATGTGAGTTTTAATTACCTAGTGTTGAATGGAAGTGAGCTTATCTATGTGGATGGTTGTGTAAATATTATATGAAAGTTGTCAGCTTTTATGCTGATATGAAAGCCTTATTTCTAATACTTCATTTCTAGAAAGGATGGTAATG
>NC_027750.1:22909022-22913615 GCF_000695525.1 Brassica oleracea var. oleracea | reverse complement strand
AAGAGGAAGAACGATTCGCAGCCGTTGTGTCTTCAGTGAGATCGAAAAGGATGGTGACGGAGACGAGAGTAGAGACCACGGGCTGATGAAACACCGACGAAGAACAGAGCTTCTCACCGTTGAACCCTAAATCGCCGTGGGAGAGCGACGACTCTACGACGGAGAAGACAAGGAGAAAGGGGAATTAGGTTTGCGGCATCCTGCGTCTCCCTTTTTCTCATTTAGTGTTTTTTTATTTTTTAATTTTTATAGATTTTAATTTTAACATTAAAATCTATTACGAAAATTATTATAATTTATAATTTAAATTCAACATAATTGGTAAATTAAGGGTACTTTGGTATTTTACAAGATCTAAAATCCTATTTTCCTAAAATATCTTCTAGAAATCCTAATGTGACAAATCCAAGTTCAAAGTGTCTTATTTATCCAATTTTCCCAAAATTAAAATATACAATCTTTGATAAAAATATCTGCCAATGTGATGTGAAAAGTTGTATTTCAATTTTAAATAACTAAGATAATGTGATATAAGCTATCGATAGCGGGAAAAAAAAAAGATAAATTAAATATTTGGATATCAAGTATTATGGGCATTTCCTCCCCACTAAAAATACAGACACTGTATATGCATGAATATAATCCAAGTATCTTTAATTTTTGTTTATAAAACTGTGAGTGTCTGTACTGAAATGCAAACAATCCATTAGGAGATTGAAACCGATAAGTACCCAACCTTGAGTTTTCTAAATGAGATCTATAACATAGTTTCATTTCGTATAGCTAAACTAATGGCAATTTAGTCCCAGGGTTTAAACTCAAAAACCAGTAAATTTATAAGTTGTCCCAAATTCTCAAACCAAACAATCACAGGTTAGTTAATCTTCAACTTTATCGTTTATACAAATATTAAAAAAAAATTGTATCATTGGATGTATCCGAGTGCTAAATTTTCAACGATATGTTTCTCTAATTAATAATTTAACTAACCGGTCAAAGAGAGTGACAGCCTAAATAATAAAAAGGCATAAAATTAGATATTTATTTCATTGTTAATTTTGTTAGAAAAAGATTTACAGGGGCAAGTGTGGATTGATGAGTAAAGGAGACATAATGGGCATATACACTTGTAAGTCCATCCACATTCTTATATTTCTCACCAGTCCTTTTGCTCTTCTTAGCCACCAAGAAAATACCCACTTATACTTTTCGTGATGTCATTTAGTATCTGCTCTCAAATTCCACATTGTTGAATTGCTTCCTGATCTCTCTCTCTCTCTCTCTCTCTCTCTTGCATAGTTGTATATTATAAAGTCTGACCTAATTTTGTAACGTAATAGATGATTGCGTCATGAATCATATAAGAGCAGGTTTCTTGGGGCTAATCAATGGATTAGATCAATTTAAAAGGGTCGGAATTAGGCATGCATGAACGTGAGCATGGCTTTTGCGTTTATATATTCAGAATTGGATATAAACTTTGGTGTACAATTACATTTTAATTATGAGAAACCATATTTTTAATATTCAGTGGGAGTTTAATCGTACAAGTTCTCAATCACAGTCGATTTTACTGATTAGTCCATTGTCCATTAGCAAAATCCTTTTTGTATTAAAAACATCATTGACCAGCAAAACAGGGTAATTTTATTTTTACGTAATATTCCAAAATTACTTTTTCGTAATTTTTTCGTAAAATTCAAAATCCATTTTACATTCATTTCTATATGGATTGAGTATGTATTATTTGATAGTCTGCGTATCTTGATCTCAGTTGTTTTTTATAAAACAACTGACGACTTATATGTTTCATTCTATACCAAAGTAAAATATAAGAGAAATACATTGCGCAAATGGATAGACGCAGATCCCATGCAAAATACTTTGCAAAAAAGGAAACGTCAAAAGGATCGCACATAAACATCAAATTCAAATTCCAGCAAAATAAGATTAATAGCTAAATTAGTTCTTGTGATAAAGCATACAATAGTACAAAATAAAAAAGTACAAAATAATGGTAAGTTTTTAATATGCAACAAAGAAGTAGTCGTCATGAAAAAAAATAAAACTTTGGAATTTAGATGTGGGGTTTTACGTAGCATGCACTACATCTATCTATATTATTAAAAGAGAAGTACAAAAGAGAAAGACCCTTTAATTTTACAATTTATTTACATTAGAATGCCATTGAGATATTTATTGAAACTATATTTAAGTATGCTTGTCTTTTCTAATTTAAATAATAGATTTAAGCATTTAATGTATTTTTCTAATTTAAATAATAGATTTCCTTAATCAAATCTTAACCAAAATAGATTTTTTAATATGTTTCATATTAACATATTAAATATTTTTAATATTTGTTAGTAATAAATAATAAAATAAAATATCACACATCATAATCAATTTATATAGCATATAAATAAAATATACGATAGTTATAAATATTGGATTTGTATATGATACAATGTGATGTAATAGACAATTATAATCACAAAATATAATTATTCAAAGTAATAAATAAAATTTTATGTTTTAAAATGTTATATTAACAATTATGTAATACATTTTAATTTACAAATATATATATATATTATACCATTAGTACAAAGAAAAAATTTAAAGTGAAAGCAAATATTTATACGCTCACGGGTCAAGCTCTAGAAATAAACAACAACAGCGTAAGATTAATTTTCTTTAACAAATATATTTTAATAGAAATTATAGTTCTAAATATGTTTATATATTTTTAGGTATTTATAATTTTTTTTTAAGGATGCTAAGATTTTGAAATTGGAAAACTTATGACCCACCTCTATATTATTTTAATTATGATAAAATTTATATCCGAATATTTTTTTTTTTTTGTCATCGACTTTTACAGACTCATAGAGACTCTGTAAACCAAAATGGGTGATCTGCATCTATGTGAACAACGTAAGACGGTTGCATCGTGGCTCTATGGGCTAGACTATCCGAATATTTTATTAAACTTTTAATTTTAATTTTTACTATAACCGCAAAGATTAATTTTCAATATAAATTTATGTTTAAATACTACAAATGAAATATTCAATATAAAGTAAAAAATACTAAAGATATAAAATAAATACCCGTCCGAGGTGTAGTTAGTTTTATTTTTGATGTAACAAAGACGTAGACAACAACTAAGGAAAAGCCATGCAATATTTTGGTTTTGCAAAACACATGCAAGTTGGTAATAGCATAGTTTCAAAAAAGTTGGTAATAAAATATAATAGTTAGATAGAAATAATCTTTCTTATATCTTCTATTTTCCTTGCTAGTTACTAGACGTCTTAATTATTAACAATGAACACAATTAACAATTCTTTTTGTTAATTATCTTGGTGAATGATGGGTCTAACATTAGTCTTTTCTTTTATAAAAAAGTATTATTTCCATTGTAAAGTGGAAAAGGAGGGTCGTAGACAAATGAAAATAAGTAAATACTTTTATGGAATGGTCTATCGGGGGCAAAATAAAATAAATAAAATTGACCAATACTATGTTCTAACTCAGAGACTATAAATCCCTCCATAGAAAAAAAGGAATAGAAACAAGTAGAGGCTTAATAAATTTATTTGAGCCGAAGAAGAGCAGAGGAGATTAAGAAATCTTACCAACGAGCTATTGGTTTAGTGATAAAAAGTGTTTAATAGATATTTCGCTACTCAGATTTAATTTTCATTACAAGAAACTATCAATATTGTTTGGATTTCCAAAGAGAGTGAAACCATCTTTTTTAGAAAAAAATCCATTCTTGATGAAACTAACTTGTAACTATGATTCATTTTGAAATAGGTATTAGTGGCACCTCTTATCTCTCTTTTTTCTTTGCGACGGCGCCTCTCATTGTTCTAATAAGCTTTAATGTAACACCCCAAAACCAGCCCAATTAAAAACTTTTAAAGTCTAATGGGTTCTTTACAGCCCAACTAGAGAGTCCTAGGGTTTTACCCTTTCTCCACTTAGAAAAGCAAGCTCCCGTCCTTTTAGTCCCGCATCAGAAACATAGAAGCAAAGCCCTGCAGAGAATTCTCGGAGATCAGAAGCCCTAGCCATCGACTCTTTTTCTCTCCTCCCCGCGCCGTATCTCTCTTCTTTCTCTCTCTCGGCCGCGTCTCTCTCTCCTTGCGGTGAGCAGCCGCGAGTGGTGGTGGTGGCCGCGTGGTGTCATAGATTCAGATCCCGTTTCTCTTACTCCTTATTCTCAGATCCAGATCTAGGCTAAGGTGAGGTGTTCTACCCAGATCTCTTTCATGATCTTTTATATTGTTGAATGGGTTGCTAGGATTGATTAGATCATGTTTGTTGTTAGGATGATAGATCATATTGCATCAGGACTCTCATACTGATTAAGAACTTTACACGAACGGGTTTAATGATGATTGATGATTGACTGATTGTTTGATTGGTTGAAGATCTGTGGTTTGTGATTGAGAGTTAGGATGGTTAGAAAGAAATGAACGTAGGATCATAAGAGAAAGGTTAACCGGTCTGGATAGATGAATGATAGGATATCTATGAATGAATGTTAAATGGATTGAGTGTGACACCGAGAACGGGTGGCGT
>NC_027750.1:22906717-22908402 GCF_000695525.1 Brassica oleracea var. oleracea | reverse complement strand
AAACTCATGGGACCAGAAACGGGACACACGGAGATGTCGGGAAAGTAGACATGTGTGTCCTAAACCCCGCGCCCAGGAACCCCGGTTGGAAATGGGGAAGGGGCGGGTGTTTCAATTGGTATCAGAGCCAGGTTAAGGTCCCTTAATACTAACTTAAGGGATCAGCGTTTCCGATATTGCCCATTTCCCTTGTAGTTCTGATAGACCGTCATAGCTAACGTTGAAGGAAAATTCGAACAGCTCAAAGTCTCCGGCCAAGATCAGGTCAACAAAAAGTCCTCGTACCGCAGTGTAGTGGAGTTTCAGAGGTTCAGGAATGGGTAAAAAGGAGTTGTAAGGCAAGTATACAGAGGGATTAGTCGCCTAGCACGGCAAGTTAAGGGGGAATGGAAAGTCGGACCTACGAGCTGAAGGAGACGTCTCGCCGGCGACACCGCCCCACACCGGGCCGGGAAGGCCGGGGGAAGAGAGACGGACGCAAGGCCGAGGCGTGCGCAGCTTCACGGAGGAATTTAACTCTGCAAAGAAATGGACTTCTGGCATTCCGATATAACAGTCAAACTCGTTTTCACATATATATATATATATATATATAAATATATGGGCGTGGGTCCCACCACCATGGCGTGGGCCCGCCGATGAGGAAGAGGCGAACCAGGGCGGCCAAGGGACTACCGGCGACAGTAGGAAAAACCCGATTTCAGATTGAGAGAACTAAGCTAAGGATCATCTTGGGGTAAAAAGGATGATGGAGGATCATTTTGGGGTAAAAAGGATGACGGAGAGTTATCTTGGAGCGGAATGCAAAATGCTAATAAGGATATGGGATCTTCATAGGGTAAAAAGGGACGATAAGAACCACACCGTGGATGAGATTTCATGGAATGCTGAAGCAGCACTAGTTTTGAGAAATGATTGAAAAACTGCCATCTCTGCATGACTACTATTACATTCTGATCAGGTCTTTGTTTTTATGCTGCAGGATGTCTTCACCAGTGCATCACGAGCTCGGAGAAAGACGCATGCGCTATGGACCAAAAGGGACAAGGGCGTACGCCCGCAAGCCCTACTGTGACGCTTGGGGTGACATGGTACCTGCACTCTTCCCAGACGAAGAGGAAATGGAGTTCGCGGAGCAGCCGGACGGGGCCAACCAGGGAAGGTCCGGGACCGATTAGGATGGAGGACAGTGTACCAACGAGGAAACGTGGGCGTCCAAAGAAGATTCTGAGCATTGATGCAGAGAGCCTGAGGAACATAACCGGAGTATGTCGGTGTGGAACAGTGATGCAGGCCAGGCAGGGACCGCGCTCAGTCCGGGAGTACACAGAGGAATTCCTGGAGTCAGCCAAAAGATGCAAGCCCAAGACAACGGAGGATTGGTGCCGGTGGTACAAGGCAGGACTCCGCGAAGAAATTCGGGGGAAGCTGATTGTGTTGGAACCATGGGAATTCGCCTTGGTGAACCGGATGGTCGGTCAGGCAATGGAGGCTGAACGGACATTTACTCGTCGGGTCGTCGCCATCTCGAGCTCTGAGGAGGACGTAGAGGTGGAAGAGGATCCATCGGAGGACTCAGAGTGGGAAGAGGAGTCGGCGTCGTCGACGGGGAGTGGCCGCATGGCTGGTCCTAAGCCTGAAGGGGAGCAGAAGTCTCCAGTTCGAAGTGGCTAGTTGTGATTCCT
>NC_027750.1:22906006-22906355 GCF_000695525.1 Brassica oleracea var. oleracea | reverse complement strand
TGTAACACCCCAAAACCAGCCCAATTAAAAACTTTTAAAGTCTAATGGGTTCTTTACAGCCCAACTAGAGAGTCCTAGGGTTTTACCCTTTCTCCACTTAGAAAAGCAAGCTCCCGTCCTTTTAGTCCCGCATCAGAAACATAGAAGCAAAGCCCTGCAGAGAATGCCCGGAGATCAGAAGCCCTAGCCGTCGACTCTTTTTCTCTCCTCCCCGCGTCGTCTCTCTCTTCTTTCTCTCTCTTCGCCGCGTTCCTCTCTCTCTCTCTCTCCTCGCCGCGCCTCTTTATCTCTCTCGGCCGCGTCTCTCTCTCCTTGCCGTGAGCAGCCGCGAGTGGTGGTGGTGGCCGCG
>NC_027750.1:22808071-22905888 GCF_000695525.1 Brassica oleracea var. oleracea | reverse complement strand
TCTAGGATTGATTAGATCCTGTTTGTTGTTAGGATGATAGATCATATTGCATCAAGACTCTCATACTGATTAAGAACTTTACACGAACGGGTTTAATGATGATTGATGATTGACTGATTATTTGATTGGTTGAAGATCTGTGGTTTGTGATTGAGAGTTAGAATGGTTAGAAAGAAATGAACGTAGGATCATAAGAGAAAGGTTAACCGGTCTGGATAGATGAATGATAGGATATCTATGAATGAATGTTAAATGGATTGAGTGTGACACCGAGAACGGGTAGCGTCTAAAAAAAAGAAAGTAAGAAAGAGTCTAAGGGTTTAAGGAAATGATAAGGAAAAAGGAAATAAAAGAAAAAGGAAATAAAAGAAAAAGGAAAAGTTAATTGATTAAATACGAACCACCGAGGAACTGGTGGGGAGTATGGGAAAACGCGGCGGCCGTAGCGTTCAAAAACGGCAGGGTAAGAATAGAGGCGCCGGTAAGATTGAGTCACGTCGAGTCTTGGCGGGAAGGGGCCGTAATACACTGCAAAGGGTATAGACTACATCCAAGGAACCGGATGCCGAGTGTACCAGGGCAGGCGGCTCCACAGGAACGCAACAAGAAAAGGGGAGGAATGGTCCGCTTGAGCTGTGTAGGTCCTAGAGTTCTAGGATGACTGGAGTCTTAAATAATAAACCGAATTGGGTGAATTGAGTGATGATTGAGTTCATTGCAATGCTTGTTTTTCGTGAAATGAAACCTTAATAGCTAGTTAAGAAATGGGTGTAGTGACTAGTCGGTTCTCGTTTCGCATTGAGCAGTATAAAAGCTCATGAGGGAGACTGGTCTAGAATCGTTTCACTGAGTATTCATACTCACCTCTCTTTTTTCCTCTTCCTTTTTGCAGAACTATAAGTGGAAATGTCAATAGTAAGAAAGGAAACGCACCTGAAACTCATGGGACCAGAAACGAGACACACGGAGATGTTGGAAAAGTAGACATGTGTGTCCTAAACCCCGCGCCTAGGAACCCCGGTTGGAAATGGGGAAGGGGCGGGTGTTTCATTTAATGTGGTTAGTCTACCTCTTGTCTTTATTTTTTCTAATGAAGTTAACAATACCTTGTTTGAATAAATTAATTAAATTGAAACGAAAACTAAGAAAAAAAACAATTGTGTAAAATAACGAATTTTCAACCAAACGCCTTTTTATCTTGTGGACTGTGGGGCTAAGAGAGAGAGAGAGAGGCTCAGGGGACCAGAGGCGGAGACTCGGAGAGCTTTTGGTTAGATGTGACGTCGTCATTGTACGGAACAATAGTCCCTTATTTTTTTGGTTTAGTATTTTATCCCCTTTTCTATTTCGTATTGTTTTTCTAGGATTTATAAGATCATTTCCCAAATGTATTTATATAATATATATATATACCATTTTCCCAGAATATATAATATATTACCAATTGTGATGAAAATTGAAAATGAATGCTTCTTAAGATTTTAGACAATGACGAATGAAGGGAGTGGAGTCGCTTTTATAATGTCCAATCATAATACGAAATTAAAGTCTTAAGAGATATGTTAATATTCAACTTCGAGAAGATGAAAACGTGGGGGAACAAACAAGAATAGACAGAGGGAAGTGATGTGTGCCATGATGAAGGCAATTTCGTGGTACAGTCGTCCTGCTCAAATCTTCAGTCTGCCACTTCCTTCGGATCATTTCCTTGAATCTTAATTACTAACCATATTAAGTGACAGTTCACTGCTCTGCAACCAAAGTGCTTCCGCCCTATTTTTTCTACTCTATTTATTTCAAAAATAATATCATTTACAAGTTCTTACACACATTAAAAATTATTTTTCTCGTTGTTCACATACTAAATATTTCCTCTTTATTTAATACGTTAAAACTTAATTTTTATTTAAAATTCTACATTAAATATATAAAACAATAGTATTATTTGTGAAACAAGAATAAAACCTTATGACGATAATATTTCTAAAACAGAGAGAGCATCATTTTTCTTCATCCAAATTCAGGTTCATTTTATGAGTTTCGGCAAATTAAGTAACTACTATTTGGTTTTCGCTTTCCTTAATCTTTAAAGTTTGGGTTTTCTGTAAATCTCTCTTATTTTGTTTTCCGGTAATCTCATTACCTGATTTTTTTTTGGTGTATTCTTTTCCTTATTTAATATAAGTATCATATAGTAAATAAAAACATAACAACTATTATTTGGGTTTTGTTATATCTTTTATTACACATGGAATTTACAAGTTAGTTGACAAACCATTTTTTTAATATGAACACCATATATTAACATACGATAAAACAACTTCAAATAGTCCCTTATATATTAAAGGAGAAACATTGTAATAAATGCGTTCACACTAAATAGTAAACATGTCACGTGTATAAGCATTGTAATAAATGCGTTCACACTAAAATAGACACATGTCACTTGTAGATAATTTTTCAGCCAAACTCTACATAAATATGTTCACATTATGTACTTTATTTTTTTAATATACAACTCACGTGCATGGTTCTTCTTTACATTATTTTTACTGTTTACGAATAGAGCTGGACAAATTATTCATAAATTTTTATTCGATTCGTTATCCATTTTGATTCGAACCGAAAATCCGGATATCCTTTACTTTACGAAGCAAATAAAATACTAAAATACAATATCCGTAAAAAAAATAAATCACAAATATCAATATTTATAGGAATGAATATTCAATTTGATCTGTTATATGCATATATATACACATATATTTAAAGAATTATATATAAGTTATATATTATAGTTTATATAAATTTTACAATATTTTTGTTTTTAAATAATTTTATTTTAAGAATTTTATTTTTCATGTATTATTTTGAAAAAGTCATTTAATATTAATTAACAACATCTTTATATATTTATCAACCATCTTTATATACTTTTACGTACACATACATGTGCATATTGACGTGAACACCTTATAACTAAGTATTTACCACAATGAAATATCTAATTTTTTGAAAGTTAAAATATTCTTTTTCTTAATGTTTCTTTCACTATCGACCAAATTGTAGTAAAATGATTTGTCTTAATAATTTTATTTTCTTTTTTTAACTATTATCCGTTTAGAAACTATAATATAAAACCATTGATTCAGCATCACAACTATCTAAGATTCATAACATGAAAACAAACAAATAATAGTATTTTTTTATTATCACATAAAAAAAAAACAAAAACATCAAACATTTTAACCGAACAAACCAAATAAATATTGATTTAAAATGATAGTTATATTTTAGGAGATTAAAAACAAAAATAAAACTAAAACCAAACCGATATCCAGATTAAACAGATTAATGTCTCTTTATTAAAAAATAATGAAACTAATAATCACATTTTGCGCGGATTATTACCTAGTTACATATTAAATCAGTAACCAAGGTCGTTGACAAAATAAAATTAACAATCAAGGCCTTCTGTCGGCAAACCAGTATTTAATACCATCTCTAAACATAGAGAGTGATAAAAAAAGGTTGTTGATTATACAAAAACAAAAACACAATGCATTAGAAAAAGTTTGTGAAACTGTGATCACAGAGATTTCAGAAAGATTCTTTAATTAGGAAGTGGCAACACAGAAAGATTCCCAATTTAGAAATCCTTTGTTTTCTAGATCACCTTCATGACATCTATTTGATCTTTGAGTGTTCTTGATAACCTTCACTTCAACTTCTTCTTCTTCCTCGTATTGTGGAATCTCTTCTTCGCTATCTCTCAATATCTCAACTGTTTCTTCTTCTCCTTCTCTGGTCTCTGTCTCTATATGGCCATTAGAATCAATCAAGATGGCTAGTCGGACGCAGCCATAACTTCGGTCCTGTAAGCATCTATTGCGGGGCAGAGGTTTCATGGCCGTCATTACCAATCTTCCATTCTCACGGTGAGACTTGACTTGAATGCTATCAAGACCTCTCATACTCGTCAAAGGAGGTGGAAGAGAAGCCATCATGTTCCTCTTCCTATCTTGTCGTGATGTTCTTGTTGTCGTTGTTCTAGTTTCAGTGGTTTGTAACTCGGATGTAACCGAGAACAAATCTTGATCGTTAATGACATCAGAGCCCGTCTCGCTACCGAGGCTTTCAGTGCACAATGCTAAGCTCTCATCACTAAAAGTTCTACGAGAAGATGGAGTATGAACGTAGGGTGGTAATAATGTCTTCTTGTCTTTGTCATCAGAGCTCGAGTTTGAGATGGACTCGAGGAAGCTCCAACTTTCTGTCTTAGAGGTAGCTTTAGTGGTAGAAATATTGTCTTGTGGAGTGATGGATGAGTCTAGGAAATGGGATTTGAGAGGTGTGGATGAGTGAGGATTGTTGGGAGAAGAGAGTCTAAGTCTTAGAGCTCTTGGCTCAAAGTGTTGAGACTCAAAATGAGACTGAAACCCTTGGTATACAACAGTTGCCATGGCTTAAGAGTTTTGTAAGAAGATTTTTGTAAGAGTTTTTGTTGTTATATGAAAACAAGGAAGCAGAGAGAGAGAGAGAGAGAGAGAGAGAGAGAGAGAGAGAGAGAGAGAGAGGCTTTGGAGATGGATTTGAGGGATAAGGAGAGGGAGATGGTGTTAATTTGTAGTGCCTAAAAGTTACTTTTTACAGCAACAAAAAGTAAAGAAAAAAATAGAAAGAATTGTTTGGTATGGAGAGAGAGAGGGTGGTGGATAAATAGCTTTTCCACACTACCCACTTGAATAAAAATGAAAAACTATTTATGCCACATTATTTATATGAGAATATCAATACTATAAAAGGTGAAGGAATAAGAATAGGGCCATTGTACAATTCCATATTTGTAATATACACAGGAAATATTTATTCCTGTCTTTTTTTTTGATAATTTAGTAAGGATTGCAATTGTATAAATGAAGGAAGCTTGGTCAATCATAGTTTTATCACTTAAATAGCAAAAGCAAAAGATATGATCGAGTCAGGCAGGAAGCATCGATCCTCGTGCATGTGATGTGGCCAGAAAGAGGCCACCCACAAAAACAAAGAAGTGAAAGAGACTTTCCTATGAAAGTTGTGCATTTTTGTTTTGGTTAAAATTTTGGTACAATTTTGAACATGTCACACTACACATCTATTTGGAACGTAAACCAGAACAAAATATTGTTGAGAAAGATTTGTATTGAGAGCTTTAAAAGATCAGACTAAATTCAACCGTCAAAATTAGGAAAATCATCAAAGAATATAGAAAATATTTTATATACATCATATTTTTTTAAAAATTATCATTATCTCTAATATATTTATATTAGTTTAAAAATTGGATCCATTAATTCTATCCTAAGTCGTCTAAGTATAAATTCTCACCGATTGGTTCTAATCACAACTTCAATTAGATCGTGTAGAGTTTTTTTTGGTCGAAATCGTGTAGAGTTTACTAAAAAAAATATAATGGCTTAGACGTTTTTGGATAGTATGTTAAAATAAAAAGTCTACTTATCTACCAAAATTAAACCTAGACAATGAACATATCTTGTTTCCCCCATGATGATAGTGAAAATGACTCTTTGTTTCTTCTCAGTACCAGCATGATAAAAGCAACGGTCAGTCATTCAGTATCTCGTTCACTAACCACGGAAATATAATTAATATGGGATTATGGGCATCGGTAAAGGCGTGAAGATCTAGAGAGGAATGTTCGTGTACCGAACATATGCATGCATCATACATGAAAAATAAAATAATTAGTGAAAAGTGTGTCAAACACACGCTTACCAAACAAAACTGCATGTGAATGCAAGGAGCAAACCCCATTTTCCGCCCACTTGTTATGACCTGGAGTGATATACAATGGCCCTAAAATCTAAATATTACATTACTATATTAACAACAAATAATCAAAACATATGTGGCTTAACAGATTAAGAAGAGGAAGGTTGTTTTAGTTTTGTTAGATTTTAACAGGACGTTTCGTCTAAGGGATGTCACAATTTATTTCCAGCTGATTTTGTTAAATTGTACTATATATCTTGTTAACGATGCAAAGTCGCCAAGACCACTGATCGATCTGAGCAGTCATGTCCACGTGAGAATAGTAGAGAGTGGTAAAATTATACATTATTACTTTTTAAGCAGGATTTTCTTTTACCACGGAAATTGACATATACATTTAAGGTTAACTACCGTAGATCATATATGTGTTTTTTTATTTTGGTTGCGTTTTGAAGATTTAGAAAACATGTACACATTATCTTTCTCTCTATATATATAAATAACACATCGATCTTAGATCTGTAAGTATTATTATGTGTTAAATTATATTCAAAACTTGCCGCTTATGAAAGAAGACGATAGAGGCAAGCCACCTGATCTAGGTTTCTACTTTTGGAATATTCTCTCTCATTCTGCATATTGTCGTTATAAATAGTTATCCAGGTTAGACTTATACGTTAACATCAAACTTTGTTCTTTTTCTCTTTGGCTAGCCAACATTAAGTTGTTTTTACCCTCTATCTCCAAGTCCAACCCATGTTACCTCTATATGAAATCGTATGGAGTAGCTTATGAAGACACAAAGTTTAAGACTCGTACGTGAATCAGCATTGATTCCCCACTATCACTTTCACTCGTATGTCTTTATGTTTATCAGATGCTTACACTGTTTAATGTACGAAAAAACCCTAATTAAAACCCTTTTCGGAAAAGGAAAGGGACAAAAAAACAACACCTGCATACAACTTTTACAGGTAAACTAATGCCTTAAAGTCACTAGTTACTCACTAGCTAGCTTTCCATAAACTCTAAGCCATGTGAGGAATGATAAAACAAACCATGCTCATAGCAAGTGTGTTTGCATTTCTTAGTATTATTTTTATATTCAGCAGGAACAATGATAATGCAATGAACTAGTTTAGTGTAAGAATTTCTGACAGTCTACAACCTTCAAAAACCTTTGTTTACAACCTTCAAAAACGTAAAAAGTTTAAACAAGATATGTATATGTATTTTTTTTTGTCAGCATGCATATATATATATATATATATATATATATATATATTGTTTATTAAATCAATTAAAATTTAATAAACTAGTTTATGAGAAAGCCTGAAATTTTATTTTCTTAGCAAACTTCGAACATGACTCCAATTAGAAACATAAAACATAAATATATACTATTATTTGAGAAGTGAATTTGCTTACTTGTCATCTTCTCCATAATTTTAGTTAATTTTCTTATTTGTCATATTTTTCATGATTTTAGGATAAATCATTAGATTAACTAATATTATTATTTAAATTTTATGTTTATATATATATATATATATATATATATAGATATATATATATATAGATATATATATATATATTTATCATGATATTTAAGATAATTAATAAATATTAACTTATTTTATCGATATATATACTATTATTTTTTAAAATATATTTTAATATAGAGTTATCATCATATTTAGAATATTTATTTAGTATAAATATTAACAATATCTACCGATAATATCATAACATTTATCTTATATTAGTTTATGATTTAATGACTAATATTATAGCAAGTTCTCCAATTTTTATTGAAAATATTAATCCAAATACAAATTATTATAAAATTTATATACAAGTATACTAACATATTTTAATTAATCAGTTTCTTCAGTTTATTCGGTTGGATCAGTTAACATACTGAACCATATCTATATACTGCGAGTTTTTTAAAATAACATTTATTCGATTTATTCGGTATGGTTGGTTTAATCGGATTGAACACTCCTAGGCTATTGTTATTTTGTTGACATTTTATGGGTTGTAATTGTTTATAATTTCTTTAAGTGTTACTTGATTTTTTTCAGCCAAATACAGTAAATATTCAATATCAAATCCAAGTTTCCTAATTTGATTATTACTATAGAAATTTTTTGATCCAAAATTCACATCCCATAAATAAATTATGAAACAAAAGAACATAATTTAATATATTGATTATCAATATGAATATTGAAGTTTTATTTTTATATTATTAATTTAAAATTGTATCTAATTTAATAATTTTTAATAAAATGAACACTAGAATTAAAAATTGTTAAGTGTGTATATATATTAATCTGCAAAAGGTGCGGGACAAACTAGTAATATATAATAATACATGATTATTATAAATATGTGATTCGTTACTATTTATTCATTTAAAAAAAAACTTGCAACCTGGACTTTTTTTTAAATATGCATTTACATTTTTTGAATGTTTTGATCAAAACACTAAATGTTGTAATTCTTTTAAGGAAGCAAATATGCACGTATTAAACTAAAAAGCAGTTGAACCCTAACCTCATCTTTTTTGTCAAAAAACTCTAACCTCATCTTTTACCGAATAACTTGCAAGAAAGAGGCTAGCTAGAAGTGTGAGCCGGTCCTTAATAATGAAGAGAATGGGAGAGATTTTTTAGGTTCTGGGGTTTTCTGTAATGCAAAAGTTTTATCAGCTTGTGTACTGTGTGTGAATAAAGAATGTGTATACAAATATAATTGCTAGCTAAACACCATCAATGAACAGCAGACCAAAACTTTTCGAGGTGTATAGCAGACATGACACAAGTAGATACATAGTTTATAGTTTCTCACAGAATTCGACGAGGGACAATGATGCATAGGCGATTTGGTACGAAGATACCTCAGATATGTATTATATATGACAAGTAGATGTCAGTTTTTTCTTTTCCTACTAACTTCTTTTCCAAAATTAGTACGACTCAGCCTCTAGAACTAGTAACATTATACAATATGTTCCAAATGGATGATCATGCATTACTCAGTGCACTTAATAATAGAATTAGAATTTGTGTCTTTGCATAACTAAGCAAATAAAAGATGATTAGAATAATAATAATGTGATACATATGATTTTTCTTATTGTTTAATCGCATGAAGAAACTACCGTTTTTAACATGTCAATCAATGTGCGATCCGATAATTAAGTCCAAAAATTTATGTTTCAAACTAATTAACGGTACTTTGGTGATAAGAAGAAAATTTTGGGACAAACCATAAATCCGTCGTTTTGGGTTCAAATCCTGTTAAGTTGATTCTGTTTTACCAGACGAAGATATTTTAGATTTCATTTAAAATCTGAGATCAGAGTACTCGTTGGTACTATTCTTCTAATTATCACTGATTAAGAAAAAGTAACGCTCCACTGTTCAACACTCTTACATGAAGGAATCAATAATGAAATGATTTACCATTTAGTTTGATACAATATCGAAATGATTAATAAAATAATAATAAAATACAGGACGTAAGCAGAGTAAAAGTTATTTGACATAATTTAATGAAGAAAATGTAGGAAAAGGAGCTGACCTGCAGACGTAATCTGTCAAGACAAATATCAATCTACATATATTGAGTCTCTGATCAACCACATGTGGTCCTAAATTTCGAACCAAGGCAAAGAAATGAAGTAGAAAGTAGCATAGCAACCTTTGGCCGCTCCAAACGGTCATGGTTTGCTTTTTTCATTTGTGTCGTATTACATAAAGATGCTTTTATTAATATTAATTGAGTTTTACAATTATTAAGTGAATACCGACAGGGGACACAAGTCACACAAGCAAATTAAAGTAGGAGAATTTTATATACGAAAATAATTTGACTTGTCATGTCACAAAAGTCCCCATGATGCACACACGCACACAAATTTTTAAAAATTAAAATACAAAGTGAAACTCGAATCGTTATCCATCAATATCAGTTATTTGTTTCAAATCGAGGATCTAAGAGCATGATTATTAAATGTTTTTAGAATGCGGTTTTTAGCTGAATATAAGAACCCGTCTCTTAATTTTTAACTACAAAAGCTAAAAATCGGCTCTTAAATAAAAGTTTTAAAACCCGATTCTTAGCTTTTGTAGTTAAAAGTTAAAAGACATGTTATTATATTCCGATAATAACTCCACCATAAGAATTTTCCAATAATCATGCTTTAAAGGTAAAGAATACGTCATACCACTTAAAATTAGTGGAGACAGAAACTTAAGTCTTACGTTTTGATACATGTAGCCATATTACTAGCAATAGTGTGGTGCTACAATGTAAATTTCAAATTTCATTTTAGTTTGTAAAAGGTTAAACAAGCTGCAGCGACAACACTTATTAGACATATTCTTTTTGTTTGAATACCTTCATTAAAAAATGTAAAACGGAACTGTAAATTAATGTAAAAACAATATTTTGTGTTGGCATATATTTGAAAGCATTTCTTCGTGCGCTTTACAAACATTCAATTTTTATAGGATAGCTTGATTCTTGATTTCGTACTTATTCGAAAAGAATTTGGCAAGAAAAATATGTAATTGTAATGGAACAAATTTAATCATCCCAAAACTAGGTGAACGCTACATCGAATCTGAACATACACGATGCGAAACCAAAGTGTGCATCTCATGGCTCAAAATGATTTGCATACGCAAAACCATCTTTTGACTATCTTAGTGGAGCCTTTATGAGCCACTCCTTAAACATTTTAAATTGTGACCATGTATTAAATTTTTAATTTGAGCTTATATACAAACAAGGCTTACACATGCATATGAACTATTGGTTAACAGAGTTCACATATATTTTAGGCAGACAGAGAATATAGAGAGAATGTTATGTATTGGCCACATAGAGTTATTGTTTGTCTCCGTAGCTTTTGTTGAAAGCATGACATCCACATGAAAATATCATTCTCATCCATAACTATTGTCTCACTCACATATCATCCAAGCAAACTATAACTTTCACAATGTAGATGTCAATATATGTGTATAATATCATAGGCTTTTATTTTTAAGTATAGCTAGTTTGGATAAGAGTACCGATTCAATGGAATAAACACAGTCATGGATACTTACATCCATCTATTCCATTACTAGAACAAGCATCCTTAGGAGTTATCCAATTTAAAGTTAAATAAAAGACAACACCATGACAAAAAAAATGAAAATATACAAAATAATAAGATACAGAAAGATGTATGACCAACACATTACTATATATGTTATATACTTATAATACAACAATTTAGAAATTCGAATGGAGATTAGTCATTTGTATCTGTGTTGTTACCTCTTTCTTGGAACCTATACAGAAAAACAAAAAATGTTTTAGCACGTGTCACCACATGCTTCTTGTAAGAAGTTCAAAATTTGGTTTAAGGGTGTTCCAGATGATTGTGACCTATACGAACTGTACGCTCCATTTGTTAGGAACGAGACAAATAGAATCAATACAAATGTGATTACTATTGTTATTTTTTTCTTTTAAAAAAATTCATATCGCATTTTGTTTTTGTGGAGCTAGCAGACTATTATTACTTAGGATGAGTTTATGACCATGTTATGTGTTTTTTACAAGCCCAGTAGAGATAACAATTGCCAGACCGTATAAAAGAATAGCCCATTACTTACTAATATGTCTTAAGTTATAAACCCATTAAGAAGGGGTTAATCGTGTTTACAAAACAAGAAAGGGAAAAAGGGGTAAGTGTACTCATAATTTTGGGCCTAGTGAAGTAGATGTTTCAAAACCTTAGAGCTCATGCTCGAGAGAACATATGTTTTTGTCATCAAATTATGACTCAAGTTTATAGAGATCATGATCTATGATACCTATACACAGTGCCAGACCCTGGAGCAAATTTTTTTTTTTTAATTTTCAAACTATTGTTTTTCTTTAAAAAATATGATAGATATATGTCTTTTTTAAAATACCTGAAATATTTTTAAAAATAAATCAATGGAAATAAAAAAATACTTTCATATAAAAAAAATTCGGCCCCTTTTCTTTTTTTTTTTTAATATAAAAATACATGTATTTTTTGAAAAATCAGAGCCTTATCTATTAAGAAATAGAGGACAACGGATTGGATCCAGGGACGGTCGCACCGTTCGCTCCCCTATGTAAGTCGGCCCTGCGTATATATATCTATAGAGATCAAGTCTATAATGCGTAAGAACCTTCATAAAAATTGGTGTTGAGTAAAGTATTGTATTTTTATATAAATATTGTCTTAAGCTTGGTATTAGAACAAAAAAGCTAGGTATGAAAACATGCAACATTCACCCAACGATTGGACCAATAAATTTTTACGTTTGGTTTTATTTAGATTGAAACCTGAGATGATGATGACTGATGAGTATGATACTATCCAAATAGAATGAGTATGATACTCTCCAAATAGAAACTTTAATACATCTTATTATAAGTATTGTTTTGTTATCAAAATCTTCAATGAATTATACCAATATCCGAGAAGTTGTATTTTTAAGAAATCAGTTAATTATGTTATTACAAAATATAATAAATATTACATAATTTTTTTTACAATTTATATAATTTTATTTGTGTTATAATAATTCACGTCTAGTTGCAAAGATCTTCTATAATTATTTTTCTATTAAATTACGTGATTATCTTTTTATGATTTGAAACTTAAATTTTACTCTCTCCGTTCAAAATTTAGAAAAAATAAAAACAAATTGATGGCTCCGATAATTGGTATCAACATCGCTTTGTTGCGAAGAAGGTTTTCAACGGTAAGATGAAGTCGTATATTCCGGATTTTAAGCTTGCTTTCGAGCATTTCTCGCTGGCGCGTAATCGTCTGATTCAACTGTGTTTAATTCGACTGTGTTTTCGAAGATGTCATATTTCTTCAATTACATTTATATTTCTTTTAGCTTCTAACATATTATCACCAGTCATAGTAAATCTCTCTCTTATAGATAGAAGAACAATTTTGTCATTTCAGCTATGCTGGATCATTTTGAATCCCCACAATTTTTTATGACATAGGTATTTTTTTAATTTATTACTTCTTCTAGGATTTTCGCCCAATTCACTCAATTATATTCTAGTGTATAAGAACTTTTTTTCCAGTGTTATTATTTTCTGTAAAAAATACATTTTATTTTGTTTTACGTAATTTATTAGAAGTTTTCATGATTGACGAAATCAACTGATAACGACATCAACCGAGTTAGAAAAGCGTGCCATAGTCAAAAAAAAAAAATTATCCGGATCATTCTCTCTCTCTCTCTCTTTTTTCAGATTCCGAATCGGAAAATGGATTCTACCTCCGCCGCACGCCGCCGCATAAACGCTATCCACTCCCATCTCGTCGCGTCTTCTCGCTCTTCCCCTCTCCTCCTCAGCTCCAATCCCACCGCCGGCGAGTTCTATCTCGGTCAGTAATCCCATCTTCTCATCTCTCTTCAGCTTCCGCTTCTGATCCCTTACCTGATCAATCATAACTAGATAATGGCTATAGCGTCGTGCTTCCGGAGAAGCTGAGCACTGGCAAGTGGAACGTCTACAGGTTATTATATCCACCATCATCTTCCTTCAAACGTTTTTTTTTTTAACCTTACGTGTTTGATTTGAATTTGTGTTAGATCTGCTCGATCTCCGTTCAAGCTCGTTAGCAGGTTCCCGGATCATCCTGACATCGCTACTCTCCATGACAACTTTGAGTATGGATTCAAATTCCTTTTGTTCATTTATTTTTAGTTCTGATGATAATTACTGAATATGTGTAGGCATGCTGTTCATGACTTTCGGGATTACAAGTACTTAGGAACTCGCGTTCGTGTCGACGGAACTGTTGGAGAGTGAGCTGCTAAACTTTTACTGTTCATTTTCAGGGCCGGGCATAAAACTTAGGTGGCTAAATATGCAATGTTCAAAAATTCGTTAGCTGGTGATTAGGGGCTTTATAGAGGATTATTGTTTAGGGGGACGTATTGATGCGCCCACCTGAACCGATTTTTAGAACACTGCTAATATGTATAGATTATTATGCATCCAGATTGGTTAATATCTTGACAAACAATCAATAAATATGTTCTTTTAGTTTTATTTATTATTTTAGTTTATTATGCGTAAATGTTTCAAGCTCCATAAATCTCAAAACCGGTTATGTGCATAGTCTCCGTCCCAAAATTGAAGTGGCTAATATGTATAGATGATTCCGGCCTCAAAATTGGTTTAGGGAAATATATGTGTTGATTATTTAGTTTATCATCCGTAATTGTTGTTCCGAAGCTACAAAAGTCTCAGGACCGGCTTTGATTAAGTTATGTTTTGTCGTTTCTTTGAAGCTTACTCTTACGTGACTCTGGTTTACTTCTTTTAGCTACAAATGGATGACATATGGAGAAGTTGGTACAGCAAGAACTGCTTTAGGTTCTGGTTTGGTTCATCATGGAATCACCACGGTAAACGATTGTGATTCTTACTCTTTTCTTTCCCGCTTGAAGTTTTAGCTGATGCAAGTTTGTGTTTTTTTTTATTGCGACCAGGGATCTTCTGTTGGAATTTACTTTATCAACCGCCCAGAGTGGCTCATTGTCGATCAAGCTTGTGCTTCTTATTCGTATGTGTCTGTTCCTTTGTATGATACTCTTGGTAAGTTTTTAGTTACAGCGTTTTATGTTTATTGTAAGTTTTCTTAGGGATGCCCTACTTATGCTATCTTTTTTTGGCTGAAGGTCCTGATGCTGTAAAGTTTATCGTCAATCATGCAAATGTGCAAGCCATATTCTGTGTGGCTGAGACGTTAAACTCCGTGAGCTCATTAATCTGCTGCTTGAGTTACTTTCTTTTTTCATATGCTTACTTAAATGATTGTTTTTCTGACGTCTCTTTGCTTGCTTCTCTGGCTGGGTTATCGCTGGAGCTTGCAGTTACTTAGCGGCTTGTCTGAGATGCCAAGCGTACGCCTGGTGGTGGTACGAAGAAACTTCACTTTTGTTGCTATTGCTTACGCTTTGAGTATTGTGACTACAGCTTTTAAATTTATTTTCTTCTGTGTTTCTGGTACTTATCATGTACCAAATAGGTTGTTGGAGGGTTGAATGAATCTTTGCCTTCGCTTCCCCCATCCGCAGGAGTTAAAGTTGTATCATATTCGGTGTTACTGAACCAGGTACACTCTTCTCTGTTTATCTGCTCTGGAAACTGTAATGCAATATCCGTCCTCTGAAGATAAGCAGGATTAAGGACATTCCATCAACTAAGAGTTTGCAGTTATTACATGTTGGTTTCACAGTTTTCTGACCACAAAAAAATTTGTTTCAGGGCCGTAGTAACCCTCAGCCGTTTTGTCCACCAAAACCCGATGATGTTGCAACCTTATGCTATACAAGCGGAACAACTGGGACCCCAAAGGTTTTGCTTACTTGAAAATTTTGTTGCTTACTTGAAAACTGGGACATTAGTCTTCTTTATTTCATATTTACAGTCTATGGCTTCTAAATTACTGTTTATGCTATCATGTACGCTTCATTCCTCCCTGGCCTGCTCTTTCTGGATGTAAAGGGAGTCGTATTGACTCATGCAAACTTGATTGCAAATGTTGCTGGATCCAGTTTTAGTGTGAAATTTTTCTCTTCAGATATGTAAGTGCTTTCTTTCTTTCTACTTATAGACTAATAGTAAAATATTTTAAATGTTCTCTTTTGTATCCATTTACTACATATACCTCTGTTCTTAAAAAAATCCCATTCTTCATGTTAAGCCCTTGTGTAACTTATTTTGTGGTACTCCCTTACACTTCCAGTTATATTTCATATCTTCCACTGGCACACATTTACGAACGAGCAAATCAGATCCTAGCTGTGTACTTTGGAGTTGCCGTTGGTTTCTACCAAGGGGTTAGAAACTGAACTTTCTCCTTTTAGCCAACTATTTGGCATAAACTTGTTTCTATACTTGATGGCAGAACCTCTGGAATTAGATTATATCCTAATAGACTTGTGTAGCTGTGATCTGGTGGTCTTTGCTTATAGCCTCACATTCAAATTCTTTTCTGTTGAATTAATTGGAAGAACCACTTGCCAAATTTTCTGCAGGACAATATGAAACTACTGGATGATTTGGCTGCTCTGAGACCTACTGTATTCAGCAGCGTCCCCCGATTATACAATAGAATATATGATGGGTAATAAATGGTTTCAGTTTGTTGATATACGCTCTATGCTGGTTTTGGTGATTCACTGAACTAATGGTAAATTTTTTATTGCCAGAATTACTAATGCAGTAAAAACCTCGGGTGGGCTGAAAGAGAGGCTCTTCAATGCTGCCTATAATGCAAAGAAACAGGCTCTCTTGAATGGTAGGTCCTCTCGTGCACATTAACTCTAATTAGATTTTTTTTTTTAAATTTAGCTTGGGGCTTGATTTACTTTGTATGGGTACTGTTGGTTCAGGAAAAAGTGCGTCTCCCATATGGGACAGGTTGGTATTTAATAAGATAAAAGACAGACTTGGAGGACGAGTTCGTTTTATGACGTCTGGGGCTTCACCTTTGTCTCCTGAAGTGTTGGAGTTTTTGAAGATGTAAGTTCATCGCTTTGAAGAGATTTGTGAACAAAAAAAAAAGAGTTCATCCTCAAGATGCACACATATAGTCCTTAGCGCATGCATAGTTATTCAGGCTCTGGTTTCCTTTAACTTGTGTATATGACTACTCCAGATGCTTTGGAGGAAGGGTATCAGAAGGATATGGAATGACTGAAACATCTTGTGTTATAAGTGGAATGGACGAGGGTGATAACCTCACTGGACATGTTGGCTCTCCTAATCCAGCTTGTGGTAAGCTTCTTACTGACTCTGCGATAAGATTAATATTACAAGTTATGTCTCTATATGATTTAATACGCATTGCGTTTTTCAGAAGTAAAACTTGTGGATGTCCCGGAAATGAACTATACATCAGCGGATGAGCCCCATCCCCGCGGCGAGATATGTGTTAGGGGTCCCATAATCTTTAGAGGCTATTACAAGGATGAAGTTCAAACGTATGAAACACCTATTGCATTACAAAGTCCTCTTTCGCTAACCAGATTGTACCAAAGTATAATAGGTTCAGTTAAATTTATTTCTTTTGCAGGAGAGAGGTGATTGATGAAGATGGATGGCTTCACACTGGAGATATAGGTCTTTGGTTGCCGGGAGGACGTCTCAAAATTATTGACAGGTTTTTCCCAGATCACTTGATTGGTATCCACTATTTGAAGATGGTTTAACTTTTTTGGGAACTTGTTGTTGGTATGTTTTGTACCGAGAATCATCTTTGTAAATTTTTCTTGTTCTTTAAATAGGAAGAAGAACATCTTCAAACTAGCGCAAGGGGAGTATATAGCTCCAGAGAAAATTGAAAACGTCTATGCCAAATGCAGATTTGTGGGGCAATGCTTCATATATGGTAGAGAAAAAATTTACTTAAGTCTTTTGATTTATTTTTACCCATCTAACCGGTTTTTATGTGTACTCAGGTGATAGCTTTAATTCATCATTGGTGGCTGTTGTATCGGTTGATCCAGATGTGCTTAAAAGCTGGGCTGCTTCAGAAGGCATAAAGGTGATACAACTTCCTTCACCAAAGTTCCTTCAAACGTAACACTTGGAAAGTAAATTTATACCACTATGCCAAAAATGCTGCAGGGAGATCTGAGAGAGTTGTGCAATAACCCGAGAGTGAAAGCAGCAGTATTATCAGACATGGACGCTGTTGGGAGAGAATCTCAGGTAATGCATCTTTACGCTGTTGGGAGAGAAGCTCAGGTAATATCATAGACTAAAGTTCTTAATAACCTTTGATGCAGTTGAGAGGCTTTGAGTTTGCAAAAGCTGTAACATTGGTGCTGGAGCCATTCACGCTAGAAAATGGCTTGTTGACACCAACATTCAAGGTAAATTCTGCAGGACCCATTTGAGCGACTTAGATGAATTAGAACCACTAGTTCTACTCCTATAGTCGATCACTGGTTCTCAACATAGGCTAGTGAAACATTGGCGTGTAGGCTAGTGAAGCATTGACATATGGTCTCCAAATTTTTTAAAAAAAAGGTTATATAGATATAAGCTTCTAAAGTTGTTAAAAAAATATATAAATCCTTTCTAAATTATCTATAGTTTCAAAATCTCAGGACCGGACTTGATGTGTGTTAGTAAAGGACGTAGAATGATTAGTAAACCTATTGTGAAAATGAATTTAAGCTGAAGGATTTTGATTGAATGTTTGCTGCAGATCAAGAGACCACAAGCAAAGGAATACTTCGCAGAAGCAATAACAAACATGTACAAGGAGCTTGCTGCTTCTGATCCCACGGCTAAGAAAGCTTTGTGATTCGTGTGTAATTCGAGTGATTAATAAAAAAGTCCTAAAATTGTAATTCTTTTTTATTTTTATTTTTGCTTCATGTTTCATTGAATGTTCGTTAAGGTAATAAAGGTGCTACAGTATAGATACTAAAAAGTTTGCCTTGTGTGATAAGAAAGTCAAAAACATTCTCAATTCGCTTTGATTTTGTTTCAGATTCTCCATACTAAACGACAGAGAAACGTATAGCGAGCGGTCAGAGAAACGTAAAACATTGACTTATCTTTTTGGCTACAGAATAGATACTACAAACTACAGTATAGATCTTTATTCAACGTTAAACTGGTCAGAGGAACGTAAAGCATTTACTTATCTTTAAGATGTAACGCTTGTTGACCAAATTAAAAAGAAATGTAACGCTAAGCGAGGGGTCAGTTTAGCAGGAAGTCTTAATTGTTACTCCCAGTTTAAGCGAAAATTTTAGTTTTAAAATAAATGTCATTTTATGATTTCAATGCAAATTTATTAACAAGATTATTTTCTTTATTTTTCTATTGATGGAAATATGGTTAGGTGTAGGATAATGATGTTTTTATTTTAAAAATGTATAAAATTAAATGTTTTTTTAATATGTGTGCATCAACCTAAAACGACAAATAAAATGAAACGAAGGATTATTTAGTATTTAAGTTGATCTAACCGGTTACAAATTATAATAATTTATATTATTTTAGTTTTAGAAAATTTTGTAATCTATTAATTACTATATTTTATATAATTTTAAATGATTTATTAATACAATATTATATTTTTAAAAACTTACAAAACAATGACTACGATTTTGGAAAAAACCTAACACGCCGTTTAAAAGTCGTATAGACAAATAGACATCCAGCCTAGATGGTAACCTCTCCATCTACATCTGATTGGTTTGTTTTCTACTTTTCTTTCTCATTTTTATTTTAAACCGCAAACATCACATCCAAATAGATTGTCATTTGGAGATTAAACCCGATATACACGCAATAAACGGTCACGGTTTTCGTGTGTAAGAGAATAAAACCGAATCTAGTTTGCTTAACCGGGCTTCACACAGCTAATGTATTGGTAGATAAAGATTTGACTGTGTAATCCATTAACAAGTGGGGAAAGAAAAAAGCAAGGTTATGGTCCAAAATAAGAAAGAGACTTACAGGCCATACAATAACCCTGGATCTCTCGCCTCAGCTATTTTTCAAACGCAATCCCATTCTTAGACACCTCGGGATCTGGTCTGTGACTCTGTGTCATGTCATGTCTTATAAATATGTGAGCTCATTCTCTATCCAACAAAGTCTGAAATCTCAAGCAGAGTCTCTGTCTCTCTGTATCCTTCTTCAGCTTACATAGACACAGATACAAACACTTTTGTATATATATAGTGAGTTAGAGTGGTTTTGTCTGACCAAGATTCATTAAACATGGCTGTTGTTGTATCTGCTAACGGGAATGGTCCGGCTTTCGAAGCCAAGATGACTGTCTATGTCTTTGTCTGCGTTCTGATTGCCGCTGTCGGCGGTTTGATCTTCGGTTACGACATCGGAATATCCGGTATACTCTCTTTCTCTGTACTCATTTTCACCTTACTTGTATCTCAAGGAAACAGAACTCCAAAAACCCTAACTTGTGTTTCATGTTACTAACCTGTGATTTAAAAAAAAAGGTGGAGTGACGGCAATGGATGATTTCTTGAAGAAGTTTTTCCCTACGGTGTGGGAGAGGAAGCAGCACGCTCATGAGAACAATTACTGCAAGTATGATAACCAGCACTTGCAGCTATTCACATCGTCTCTTTACCTAGCCGCACTCGTGGCCAGCTTCTTGGCTTCGGCCGTCTGTTCCAAACTTGGAAGGAAGCCCACTATGCAGTTTGCTTCTGTCTTTTTCTTGATCGGTGTCGGGCTAGCCGCAGGAGCTGATAACATCGTCATGTTGATCATTGGAAGAATCTTACTTGGCTTCGGTGTAGGCTTTGGCAATCAGGTAGATATATAATGCATTTTTTCTTTGCTTTGAGATTCACTATATTGAAAAACAATTCACCATATATATATATAATCTTGAGATTGCTCCAAAAAAAATATATAATCTTGAGATTTTGCTTCAACTTTGTAATGGATAAAACCCAAATTGATACCGTTTTTTCTTTGATTTGTGAAAAAAATTGTGTAATGATGTTTTTTGAGAATTTTTTTTGTTAATTTTTTTTTTTGAGAATTAGTGAAAATGTGTGTTTCTCTCAATATTTTTACAAGACTAATTAATAACAGTTTCCTAAACATATTAAAATTAGAATATTATTTTTAAAAAACTAATGTTGAATATTAAGTAATTTCTTAATTTTATTTATTTCATTTTTATTTTGGTTTTGTAAACAAAATCAAACGGTATTTGTAAATTATGTTGACACTTATTGGTTAATAAATATGAGACTAAATTTGTATATATATATATATATATATTTATTTATTTATTTATCCTGAATCTTTTGTTATAAGTTCATGATTTTAAATCTAATGGATCCTTAAAACATTTGGACTTCATTCGACCATTCTTATAGTCTAGAAATGACCTAACATTGTTGTGTGTACCTTAAATTTGTAGGCAGTGCCGCTTTTCTTATCAGAGATTGCTCCTGCACAGCTAAGGGGAGGTCTCAACATTGTATTCCAACTCATGGTCACAATAGGAATCTTAATAGCCAACCTTGTCAACTACTTCACTGCCACCGTTCACCCTAACGGATGGCGGTTTGCTCTCGGTGGAGCCGCAATCCCTGCGGTTATCCTCCTCTTGGGTTCACTGATCATCTGCGAGACCCCCACGAGCCTCATTGAGCGCAACAAAAACGAAGAAGGCAGAGAAACCCTAAGGAAGATCAGAGGAGTTGAAGATATAAATGAGGAGTATGAATCTATCGTCCATGCATGCGAGATCGCGAGTCAAGTCAAAGACCCTTACAGGAAACTGTTGAAACCAGCGAGTCGTCCACCGTTAATCATTGGAATGCTTCTACAGCTTTTCCAGCAGTTTAGTGGAATCAATGCTATTATGTTCTACGCACCGGTTTTGTTCCAGACCGTTGGTTTTGGAAGTAACGCAGCTCTTCTCTCTGCGGTTATCACGGGAAGTATCAACGTTCTTAGTACGTTTGTAGGGATCTACCTTGTCGATAGAACTGGCCGGAGGTTCCTTCTTTTACAATCTTCCGTTCACATGCTCATTTCCCAGGTACATAGATGTCTCTCTCTTTTTTTGAACTACCAGTACATATATCTCTCTACTTCTTTGTTTATTGTCTCTAGTTCTATCTTGAAGAAGGTATCTTGCTCCACAAGTAATCTTCTTTGTTTATTGTATCTAAGAGAAACCTAATGCTAGAGTCTAGCAGGATTCTAGACATTAAAAAATAACCAAAAAGGAGAAAAAAATGGAGAAAGAATGAATAAAAAGGAACTGAAAGAGTTCTCATTTGAAAAATCTTTTTTCTTTTACAAATGTGTTAACTCATGATTGGTTTAATTTGTTTTTATGATTTAACATTTAATTGATAGACATGCTCTAAGCATCTTGAAGTAGGTATCTTGCACCACAAGTAATCCTCTTAAACTAACAAACTCTTCTAACAGTTGATCATTGGAATCATCCTAGCGAAAGACTTGGGTATCACAGGAACACTCGGGAAGGCACAAGCCATGGTGGTTGTGGTCTTTGTGTGCGCTTACGTGATGGGATTCGCGTGGTCATGGGGACCTTTAGGATGGCTAATTCCTAGCGAGACGTTTCCTCTAGAGACTCGAAGTGCAGGGTTCGCTGTTGCAGTCTCGTGCAACATGTTATTCACCTTCGTGATCGCGCAAGCTTTTTTATCGATGCTTTGCGGGATGAGATCAGGAATATTCTTCTTCTTCAGCGCTTGGATCATTGTGATGGGACTGTTTGCTTTGTTCTTTATACCGGAGACTAAAGGTGTGGCCATTGATGATGTGAGGGAGAGAGTGTGGAAGCCACACTGGTTCTGGAAAAGATATATGCTTGCTGAGGATGATCATCAAGATGTGGAGAAGAGAACTGAATGATATCATAAGTCTTTGTTGATCAGTGTGTTTGCTTTTCCTTTTTCTTGTTGATGTTGGTTACTTCTTTTGTTTTGCGGGAACAGATAGTATAATAAGACCAACTTGTTGATTCAGGTTAGATGTTTTATCAGTGGAAGTCAACAAAAATTACTTATCTTGAATTCTATTTTTTTTCAGTTATAGTTATAAACAATAAGCTCTGGATTTACATTCATGATTCATTGTACAAATGTTTTTTTTTGTTTGAATAAATTTAACATTCTTTAAAAAAAAAAATCAAAATTTTTGAAATTGAGTTATATGTTTTTGTAACAGAATTCTATGTTTTCTAAATTGGGTTCTATGTTCGTTTAGTAAAATTCTATGTTCTGTAGTAGAAACTTATGTTTATTTTGTCAAAAATATAATCATATGTTTATACTATAATTTTATGCTTTTTTGTTATAGAACTATATGTTTTAAAAATAATTTATCTTTTAAATAATTATATGTTCTTGTAGTAAAACACAAGTTTTTGAAAAACATTTCTCTGTTTTAAAAGAACTAGTGTTTCACCCACACATCCGGGTATACACATCTATACCATATGGTATTTATGTTAAAAAAAATATAATTCATATATATACTATGTTGTTATCTGTAAAAGACTAAAAAGTTTTTTAAAAAAACAGAATAGACACTAGAATGACATTAAACATTCGTCATATAAAGGCTTCGATTGGTGACCACTAGTTGAATGAAAAAAATAAACAAAATAAAAAATAAAATTTTATTTGAAGAATTAAAAAATAAAAAATAGGAATTTCCGTTCATTTTGTTCCTCGTCAAAATTGAAGAGGAATATTTTTTTTTATAAAATTCATTCATCTTTGAAGAATTTAGAGAAAAAAGTATGGGACTTACCTATTAATAATTTGATAAAAATTTCAACTGGTATAAATTTTGTGGAACAAAAAATTCACCATAAATTTTTTCTTTCAACATGGTCACCAATGGAAACCAAAAAAAAATTTGTTTGATGATTATACCATTGTCTACAACATCAGTGATGAATGCAGTCTCCATACACGTTACATCCTTTTCTGTATATTCTATTATATAGGCATTCACAAACTGATCATGATAAATATAGAACCACCAGTACCAGATTCTTATTTAACCAGTACCAGATTCTTATTTCACCTAGAAGACTTTTTAAGCAAACCATTTTTGAACACATAGTTAAGCAAAAACCAGATAAACTTTTCCCATAATGGTTTATTAAACGAATAACAACTGTCTTGATTCTTGAACAAAACCAAAAGGGTAGATTCAATCTTAAAGCCATAACAAGATGATAGTTCAAATACAAAACTGGCTTAAGAGAAGAAGAGAGAACAAGGAAAAAGATCAGTTAAACTTTGCATTAGAGAAGTTCATCTCAGGATGCTGAGACATAAACTTCTTCATTATATCTTGCTTCTCAATCTCATCACTCGTTGGTGGTCCCATCTGCTTCTGCCTCTGATCAAACATCATCTTCTCAACGCTGCTTCAGTCTCCGGATCTAAATCAGACAGTTTGCTGCTCTCTAGCTCAACTTTCTGAGTGTCAATCTCAGGCTCCCCTTTCAGACAATACTTCCACCACTGCATCTGGTCCTGCTTTGTCAAGAGCACCGATATGAACTTCTGATCCTCGATGTTCCAGAAGCAGTCGTCAGGCTTGACAGCATTGAAGAACTCTCCATCGATGATTGGTTCTTGTCCTTTGAGACCAACTCTCAGACGGCTCTTCTTGATTTCACAGGCGACGGACCGTGACTTAGTGCCGCTAGGGACTGGAATGGTGACTGTGACCTCCTGGAGATTCTGTGTCCATGAGTACTTCTCGAAATCAAGCCCGTTGCCTTTGTTAGGAACACCAAAAGGGACAAGAAGAAGTTAGTTTACAGTTCATATAATAAACCTTCTCCATAAATATTATATAGTATAATGTCATATTAATATGACATTATACTATACTAATATTTATGGAGAAGGTTTATCTTTAAGTTGATATGAACTAGTTCTTGAGTTGTTAGATCATAGAACTTTATTTTCTCTTACTGTAAACTAACTTCTTGTCCCTTTTGGTGCAGTTCCTAACAACATAACACTCCCTAATATTCCAAAAACCTAGTCCATATAAGAGCAGAATCAAACAAAAACTACAAAACTAATCAATCAAGATCAAAGGGCTTGCTTACCAATGGGTTCCGTGGGCTTCAAGCTTTCTATCTTAGGCTTCTCCACCTCCATGGGCTCGCATCTCAGAGAACGTCTTCTTGAATCAGTCCTTCGTTTGGATACCTGATGATGTTCTACAAGCTGCTCTTCTCCATGACCAGGTGGAGAGTGTTCTTGGTTGGTTCTGTTTCTTCTATAAGTATGAGAGTCAGCAGGCCAAGGCTGCTCTTGCAGGTGCTACAAGGAAATTTCAGTTTACCCACATATCTTGAGTCTGTTGATTTTTGAGAAGGTCTGGTTCCGTATGGTCTCCCATGCCTATCCAGCCTCTGACTGAATTGGATACCCTGTTTGGCTGTCTTGTTGTAATCGCGTCGCCCTTGCTTATTGCGGCTCTCAGAAGCGTTTGTATCTCTTTATAGGTGATAGGCGGCGTGCAGATGTAGCTATCTCCTGTCTGCGGGGAGGGCTGGGGAGTGTGTGTTCTCGAGGCTTGTTCACGGTTCAGAGGGCACTCTCTAGTTTCATGCGTTAGCCGGTTGCAGGCGCTGCAGTGGTTTGCTAGATTGTCGTATTCTAGCGTTAAGATGGTCTCTTCACCCGTTGAGAACTCTAAGATTGTTTCCTTGATCAGTGGGTTAAGTCCATCAATTGTGGCTCTGATTGATGTTGTCAGCCTTGGAGCAGAGGATGATGTTGGCTCAGAAATCACTGGAGCTTCACGAAGTAGAGGTGTTGCGGTGTGTAGGGTAGAGGAGTACTGAGTCGACTCTACTATTCCGCAGGTGTATTTCATATGTTTCTGATTTCTCTTGATATATCATATTTCATACGTTTTATTTAATTTCATATAGATTAAGAAGATGAACTCTCAAACTGAAGGTGTGATTTAATATGTTTCTGATTTTACTTGATATATATATATATATATGTTTACTTATATTTTAGTTGCTATTCCTATGCCGTACCCGTATCTAGAAATTTTAAATTTGGCGTTTCCAGTCCATGTGCCCGTCCCCGTTTCCTGTCACCGTTCCCGTCCCAGGGCTGCTTAGGGCAAGTCAAACTTGAGAACTGCCTTAGGACCAGAGGTTGGAGACCTTTCTCGAGACTAGTGTCTAAGAGAGAAAAACCCAACCGTTTTGGATAAGTATGTTAAAATCCGTTTTTTACTAGTCATTTTGTTTTGCCTAAAAACCTTCTTTTGCTTCTGGTTTCTTATTTCCTTCCTCTCTTAACCTTTTGGTTGTTTTAACCAGAGCCATGTAATCTTCATACTGAAAGCGGTTTCATAATTTGTTATCCAATCCAAAGCTTGTCTATGTTCATGTAGATGACAGTAAGACTTATAGCATACACACTCATAGATGATTATCAATATGTGTATCTCAATTTCGGTGAAGTTATTAATCAATTTCTGAGGTTTTTTCCCTCACATTTGTCTGGTTTGTGAATGATACAAGGTTCATTAGTGTGTTGTCCCGAGTGAATTTTCAAAGAATCAGCTTAAAACCAATTGCAGGCTCTCTGTTTTCCCACGAAAGTAACTTTTCAACAGGTAGAAAAATTTGTTACTTGTATAATCCATTTAAAAAAATTATTCTTAGTGTCACTTCATAGTTCAACAGAAGAAATTATTCTTATAAAAAGTATACATGGACTTTTTTGGGTAGTGGAATCAATATTCTTCAATAATGGTTGTAAAACCACTGTACAGTTACAAAAGAAAATTCTTCAGTAGCCTTTAGAAACCTCTCTTCAGCATACTCGTGAGCATAAGAATGAACATTTAGTTGCATACATCTTAATAATAATTGTAAGTAAATGTAGCCAGAAAGTCTTGGAGCACCAAGCAGAAGAACACAGAAGAAGAGAAAAAAACAGTTACATTGTGAAAGTCTTAAGAATTGACTGTAGATAAATGTTATACTGAAAAAAGTCACGGCCAATAAAGGTAATGCTAAAAACAGTACAGATACAATAATGTAAAGATAAGCGAAACCTGTGTGGACGTAACTAAGTCAACAAATAGGAAACTTCCTTCAAGTAGCTACACACCAATCTGCTAAGTTAACATTCTTCAGATAATCAATCAGTCACCAAGTCCTTCTTTTCCTTCATATTATTTTTGCTCCTATCTCTATGGCTCTCTCGTTAGCTTCTTCTCCTTCCTCTTCTCGCACTTGGTTGTACGATGTTTTCCCTAGCTTCAGTGGGGTAGACGTTCGTGTTACTTTCCTCAGCCACTTGTTGAAGGAGTTTGACAAAAAGTTGATCACTGCTTTCAAAGACAACGAGATCGAGAGAAGTCGATCACTGGATCCCGAGCTTAAACAAGCCATTAAAGATTCGAGGATCGCAGTGGTTATCTTCTCCCAAAACTATGCCTCTTCAAGCTGGTGTCTTAATGAGTTGTTAGAGATAGTCAAGTGTGGTCAAATGGTGATACCTGTTTTCTACGGGTTGGATCCTTCCCATGTGAGGAAACAAACCGGTGCCTTTGGGAAAATATTTGAAGAAACATGCAAGAATCAAACAGAGGAAGTGATAATAATTCAATGGAGGAGAGCTTTGACCGATGTAGCCAATACTCTCGGGTATCATTCAGTAAACTGGTACGGTTTTATGCTTCATTCATTCTTTTGAATAAAGGTTAGACTTCTGGTTGCTAGGGAGTGATATTATCTTTCTTATTGTTAGGGGTAACGAAGCTGCAATGATTGAAGAAATCGCCAATGATGTTTTGGGTAAACTACTTTTAACTTCACCGAAGGATTCAGAGAACTTTGTGGGCATCGAAGATCATCTTGCAAAACTGAGTGTACTGCTTCAGTTGGACGCGGAGGAAGTGAGGATGGTTGGTTTATGGGGTTCCTCAGGGATCGGCAAGACTACAATTGCAAGAGTTCTGTTTCAACGACTTTCTCGACACTTCCGAGGTAGCATTTTCATAGACAGGGCTTTTGTATCTAAGACTATGGAAATTTTCAAGGCAGCTAATCCGGACGACTATAACATGAAGCTGCATTTGCAAAGAAATTTCCTATCTGAAATCTTAGGTAAAGGAGACATAAAGATACATAATTTGAGTGCAGTTGGGGAGAGGCTGAAGAATCAGAAAGTTCTTATTTTCATTGATGATTTTGATGATCAAGTTGTGCTAGATGCCTTGGTTGGTCAAACTCAATGGTTTGGAAGTGGGAGCAGAATCGTTGTGGTTACAAATGATAAGCAGTATCTAAGGGCCCATGGGATTAATAAAATTTACGAGGTCTGTCTCCCAACTGAAAACCTAGCTGTTGAGATGTTATGTCGATCTGCTTTCAGGAAAAAGGCTGCACCTGAAGGTTTTGAGGAGCTTGTAGCTAAAGTTACAGGACTTGCTGGTAGTCTTCCTTTAGGTCTTAATGTTTTGGGTTCATATCTACGGGGAAGGGACAAGGAGTACTGGATGGATTTGTTGCCAAGGCTTCAGAATTGTTTAGATGAGAAAATTGAGAAGACATTGAGAGTCAGCTACGATGGATTAAGAAGCGAAGAAGATAAAGTGTTATTTCGCCACATCGCATGTCTTTTCCATTGGGAAAAAGTCACATACCTGAAGTTTCTGCTCGCTGATAGTGGGTTGAGTGTTACGGTTGGGCTGGAAAACCTAGCCGATAAGTCCCTAATTCATGTAAGTTCGGGTTATGTGAGAATGCCCAGTTTGCTACAAGAGATGGGTAGGCGTCTTGTTCGTATTGGGGAGCCTGAAAAACGAGAATTTCTGGTGGACGCACAAGATATCTGTGATGTACTCAGTCAAGACACTGTAAGTTATCTCTTATGTCCGTGCTCCTTACAGTCATTAGACATGACTCAGTAAATAAGATTTAGAGCATGCCATTTTATAAGCAAAACTAATACTTAGCATTTATTAATATTTGATATTATATAATTTTCAGGGTACTCATAAGATATTGGGTATAAAATTGAATATTGATGAGATTGATGAACTGAATGTGCATGAGAATGCCTTCAAAGGGATGCGCAATCTGCGTTTCCTGGAAATTCACTCACAAACCCGTTATGAGATTGGAAAGGAAGAAGTTACAATTCACTTACCTGAAAACTTCGACTATTTGCCTCCTAAACTTAAAATATTGGATTGGTATGAATATCCAATGAGATGTCTTCCTTCTAAGTTTCGTCCTGAAAAACTCGTCAAGCTCAAAATGGTGAATAGCAAGCTCGAGAAGCTGTGGGAAGGGATTGTGGTAAGTTTTGAGAATAGTTTGTGATGTTATTAGTAGTAGTAAGACTAATCTTTATTTTATTTTTTGGATGACAATCTTGTTCTACTGAGCTCATGTGTTTTGTTCCATTTTTATTTGTTTTGTTGAGTACAGTCGCTTACATGTCTAAAAGAGATGAATATGTCGAGATCTCAAAACTTGATAGAAATGCCAGATCTTTCAAAGGCCACCAATCTGGAGACACTATATCTTGAGAATTGTTATAGTTTGGTCAAGCTTCCTTCCTCTATTCCACATCCTAACAAACTGACGACATTAAACATGATGTATTGTCGAAATGTGGAGACTATTCCAACTGGCATTAGCCTCAAATCTCTCAAAAACCTATATACTAATGGATGCTCACGGATGAGGACTTTTCCCCAAATCTCAAGCACCATCGTACGTGTGGACATAGACGCAACATCCATTGAAGCAATACCTTCAAATTTGAGTTTGTGTTTCGAGAATCTCGATACCTTTATGATGCACAGCCTAAAGAAACTATGGGAAAGAGTGCAGGTATGTATGTAGTTCCAAACTTTGTGTGTTTCTCCAATCTGTTTTACGTTTTATAGAGATATTAAGATATTAGATAATGGTGCAAACGAAACTAAAGGTTATGTTGTAGTTATCGGAGGGAAGAAGAGTAGCTGAATATGATTTTGTGTATTTGGTTCAGCTTCTTACTCTCCTCACGCCGATCATGTCTCCCTCTTTGTGGTATCTGGATCTCTCGTATAACCCTGGCTTGGTGGAGCTTCCTTCTTCATTTAAGAATCTCCATAAACTGAGGAGATTGAAAATTAGTAACTGCGTAAATCTGGAAACTCTTCCCACCGGAATCAACCTCGGATCTCTCCATCTCCTAGATCTCAGTGGATGCTCAAGGTTGAGGACTTTTCCCCAAATCTCAACCAACAACAAAAAGCTCGATCTAAGCGAAACAGCCATTGAAGGAATTCCTTGTTCGATTGATAAATTCACCCGTCTTGTATACCTCACGATGGAGGGATGCATAAATCTGGAGACTCTTCCCACCGGAATCAACCTCCAATCTCTCTCGGAACTAAATCTCAATGGATGCTCACGGTTGAGGACTTTTCCTGATATCTCTACCAACATCAGACGGCTCAATCTAAGCGGAACAGCCATTGAAGAGGTTCCTTGTTGGATCGAGAAATTCTCCGGGCTTAACTTCCTATGGATGAAGGGATGCAACAATTTGGAATATGTAAACCTAAACATTTCTAAACTCAAACATCTTCAAAATGTCGACTTTTCAGACTGCAAGTCATTGACTGGAGCTAGCTGGAATAATCGTCCAAGAGAAAGTGCCTTGAGTTATTACCACGGATCCTACAGTTGTATCGATTTCACCAAGTGCATAAACTTGGATCAAGAAGCTCTGTTTCAAAAGAAAACATATTCAGATTGTCTACTGAGGTTGTCAGGTGAACAAGTGCCTTCATATTTCACTCACCTTACTACTGGAACCTCCTCCTCTCTCACCATTCCTTTACTTCACAGCGCTCTCACGCAACCATTCCTCCGATTCAGAGCTTGCATTGTGTTTGATTCGGACAATGAGTCATATAGCAAAGGTGTCTTTAGATTCAAAGGCAGTTTTCGGAACTGCTCTGATTCCTATTATCAGGCACAAGACTTCTGCGCAGTCACGGATGATTATATGATCGGTTCATTTGAGAAGGATGCTTATCTGTCTGTATTAGACTACCAGATGTCTCAAATCCCTTTAGAAATGAACTTCGATCGCCTGGATCTGAAGATTGATATTGTTGATTCTAATGATGCTAAAATTAAAGGATGGGGTATACGAATCTTAGAGGAGGACTGTTCATCGGCAGACAACCGACTTGGTTATCCAAACATTCTACCACATGTTTTTGAAGCCCATGAAGGCAAATATGCTTAATGAGGCTGGTGAATGTGGAGGCAAATGATGTAGTGACGGAAACAAGCCGGTAAAGGCATTAATCATGAACTTATCACAGTATTTTCTATATCATAATTTCTTGTACTGAGACTTTTTTTTTTCTTTTTCTTTTTCTGCAGATTTCGTGAATAAACTTTTGATTGTGTTAGGTTGTAACGCAGAGCATCTAAAATTAGGAATTAAATCAGTTCCACAAACCAAATAGACATTTTTCGACTGGTGATTTCAGACGAATCATTGGAATGCTTCTACAGCTTTTCCAGCAGTTTAGTGGAATCAATGCTATTATGTTCTATGCACCGGTTTTGTTCCAGACCGTTGGATTTGGAAGTAACGCAGCTCTTCTCTCTGCGGTTATCACGGGAAGCATCAACGTTCTCAGTACGTTCGTAGGGATCTACCTCGTGGACAGAACCAGTCGGAGGTTCCTTCTTTTACAATCTTCCGTTCACATGCTCATTTCCCAGGTACATAGATGTCTCTCTTTTTTTTGAACTACCGGTACATATATAGATCTCTCTACTTCTTTGTTTATTATGTCTAGTTCTATCTTGAAGTAGGTATCTTGCTCCACAAGTAATCTTCTTTGTTTATTGTATCTAAGAGCAACCTAATGCTAGTGTCTAGCGAGGATTATAGACATCGAAAATAAAAGATAAAAATTAGAGAAAGAATGTTAGAAAATGGAAGCGAAAAGTTCTCATTTGAAAAATTCAACAATTTTGTTTTGCAAATGTCTTAGTTCATGGTTGGTTTAATTTATTTTGTGATTTAAAATTTAATTAATAATGAATTATACTAAATTATTAATTTTTTTGCTTATGAAATACTTTGATGGGTTTCTGTTGTACTCTGTTTATATTTTCTAGTTCACTCTTTGTTTTGCACTTGTGTAACAATTGAACACAAGCACACACTCATACTCTCTTGACTCTCACGTTTTGTTTATTCTCGTAGTGAGTAGAGAGAATTCTTTAATTTTCTACATTCTTAGGCGAGAAATACTCCAAACCATAGGGTTTAGAGTTAAATGGAGTGGAGATTTGGGATTGAGGTTTAAAATTTTATAAAATAAAAAATAAATATTTAAAATTTGAAAATAAAATTTTTGAAAATAGTTTCAAAATGTATTTTTGAATTACAAAAAGAAATTTTTCAAAAAAAAATTAAAAAAAAATTTCAAATTTTTTTTTCATAAAAATGTTCGAATTTGCTAATATATAATCTAAAACTATATAAAAAAAGTTTTATTTTTTATATATCTAGAGTATTAATGTCATTTTATTTATTAAATGAAACATTTTGATCATTTTCCTCCCTGTGGTCTATTTTTGTGACCAAAACTTGAAAATTGCCTATTTAGCAGAATTGCCCTTCTTGCGTTGATCATAAAGATATTTTTACACAACATTGCACACACATATTTATACAAGAAAAATGATGGCAATCTCAGTTTTCTCCACTCTCTCCCACATTTTTTGACCTAGACTTAGGAGTACTAATTTCCATATCTTGCCCATACTTTTTGACTTAAACTTAGGCTAATACAGCAAGCAAACTCAAAGACTTTTACATTCCAAAACAACAGCTTTCAGTAACTTCCCTTGACTTGTTGCTCCTTTCACATTTTTCTTGTTCTTCTTTTCTTTTTGTTTATTTTTCTTGTTTAATCAAAGGATACAATTCCAACAGTTTCTCATTGATTGAACATCTTGAAGTAGGTTTCTTGCAGCACAAGTAGTTCTCTAAAACTAAAAAACCTTGTTACAGTTGATCATTGGAATCATCCTAGCAAAAGACTTGGGTATCACGGGAACACTCGGGAAGGCACAAGCCATGGTGGTTGTGGTCTTTGTGTGCGCTTACGTGATGGGATTCGCGTGGTCATGGGGACCTTTAGGATGGCTAATTCCTAGCGAGACGTTTCCTCTAGAGACTCGAAGTGCAGGGTTCGCTGTTGCAGTCTCGTGCAACATGTTGTTCACGTTCGTGATCGCGCAAGCTTTCTTATCGATGCTTTGCGGGATGAGATCAGGAATATTTTTCTTCTTCAGCGCTTGGATCAATGTGATGGGACTGTTTGCTTTGTTCTTTATACCGGAGACGAAAGGAGTGGCCATTGATGATGTGAGGGAGAGAGTGTGGAAGCCACATTGGTTCTGGAAAAGGTATATGCTTGCTGAGGATGATCATCAAGATGTGGAGAAGAGAACTGAATGATATCATAAGTCTTGATTAGTGTGTTTTCTTTTCCTTTTTTCTTGTTGATGTTGGTTACTTCTTTTGTTTTGCGGGAACAGATAGTGTAATAAGACCAACTTGTTGATTCAGGTTAGGTGTTTTATCAGTGAAAGTCAATGAAAATTTTCCCTCACAGGTTTTTATATTACTTATCTTGAATTCTAAGTTTTTTCAGTTATAATTATAAAGAATAACTGTGATTATAACTGAAAAAACTTAGATATCATTCATTTGGCTTTATTGTTCCTTTTGGTACTTTTATTGCTTCAATCCAAATGTTCACTAAGTTTTTTAATCCCTTATCAATAATTCAGTCTAAAATCATTTCATAGCTGGAAAACACCAAATTGTATCCTAGCATGCTTCAAAGATAAAAAAGTAAAAAAGATGCATCCATAAATTCGCTTGGCCTAAGAGATTAAAATGTAAATATGTATAAAACAGTTACTTTAATTTACTATCAAATTTAGACTATCTGCACTAGATATTATTGATATTATATATATCATCCATAGTTGCGTCATTCACAATTGCATCATTCAATGCATAAAGAGTAAAAAAGATGCATTCATAAACATTAGATGCATGATAAATTCGCTTAGCCTACGAGATTAAAATGTAAATATGTATAAAAACAGTTACTTTATTTTACTATCAAATTTAGACTATCAGCACTAGATATCATTTATATTATATTTATCGTGCATGCATCATTCACAGTTGCATCATTCACAGTTTTTAATCCCAAATACTCTTGCAACAAGAGGTTAGTTCACCGATTTAATGCATAGTTGCATCATACACTAACATACGATGAATGTCAAAGAGGTTTGAAACCTTTGTTGTCTCCGTTTTTCTAGAGAATAGCAAGTTTATAGTGGTTAGTCCACCAATTTAATGAGTATTTTGAAGTTTTACTAAATTAATAGACAAAAAATTAAAACGATGCCAAAGTACCATGAAAGAGAGTTTAATATACATTAATACAAATGTAGAATGTGTTTAAAAATTTTAAAATAACATTAAAGATCGTAGGCTTTAGTATAAAGAACATTTACCGAAAAATTCATTATTTTCGTAGGAGTATTATGAAGTTTTACTAAATTAATTGACAAAAAAACTAAAACGATACCCATGTACCATGAAAGAGAATTTAATATACATTAATACAAATGTAGAATGTGTTTAGAAATTTAACACAACACTAAAGATCATAGGCTTTACCGAAAAATTCAATATATAGAGCATATAGAGCATTTACCGAAAAATTCAATATTTTCGTAGGGGGTTAACATAGAGATTTTGGGAAAAATTCAAAAATATGAAAATACTTTTTTAATTCATAGTTGCATCATTCACTAACATATGATGAATGTCAAAGAGGTTTGGAACTTTTATTGTCTCTGTTTCTCTAGAAAATAACGATTTTATAATGGTTAGTCCACTAATTTAGGGAGTATTATGAAGTTTTACTAAATTAGATGACAAAAATTAAAACGATGCTCATGTGCCATGAAAGAGAGTTTAATATACATTAATACAAATATATAATGTGTTTATAAATTTTAAAACAACATTAAAGATCATAGGCTTCAGTATATAGAGCATTTACCGAAAAATTCAATACTCGTAGGGGTTGTTAACACATAGATTTTGATAAAAATTCAAAAATATGAAAATATTGTTTTAATGAATAGTTGCATCCTTCACTAACATACAATAAAGGTCAAAGAGTTTTGAAACTTTTATTGTCTCTGTTTCTCTAGAAAATAACGATTTTACAGTGTTTAGTCCACCAATTTATGAAATATTATGAAGTGATACTAAATTAATTGATAAAAAATTAAAACGATGTCCATGTACTATTAAATAGAGTTTAATATACATTAATAAAAATGTAGAATATGTTTAGAAATTTTAAAACAACACAAAAGATCATAGGCTTCATTATATAGAGCATTTAGTGAAAAAATCAATATTTTGTAGGGGTTAACATATAGATTTTGAAATTTTTTTAAAAAATATGAAAATATTGTTTTAATGCATAGTTGCATCCTTCATTAATATACGATGAAGGTCAAATAGGTTTGGAACTTTTGTTTTATCTGTTTCTCTAGAAAATAACGATTTTATAGTGTTTAGTCCACAAATTTATGGAGTATTATGAAGTTTTACTAAATTGATTGACAAAAATATTAAAACGATGCCCATGTACCATGAGAGAAAATTTAATATACATTAATACAAATGTAAAATGTGTTTAGAAATTTTAAAATAACACTAAAGATCATAGGCTTCAGTGTATAGAACACTTACGAAAAAAACAATATTTTCGTGGGGGTTAACACATACATTTTGATAAAAATTAAAAAAAAAACATGAAAATACTGTTTAATGCATAGTTGCGTTCCTCACTAACATACGGTGAAGGTCAAAGAGGTTTGAAACTTTTATTGTCTCCGTTTGTCTAGAAAATAACGATTTTAAAGTGGTTAGTCCACCAATTTAGGAAGTATTATGAACTTTTACTAAATTATTAGACAAAAAAATAAAACGATACCCATGTACCATGAAAGAGAGTTTAATATACATTAATACAAATTTAGAATGTGTATAAACTTTTTAAAACAACACTAAAGATAATAAGCTTCAGTATATAAATCATTAAAGAAAAGTTTCAATATTTTAGTAGGGGTTAACACATAGATTTTGAGAAAAAATCAAACGCATGAAAATACTGTTTAATGCAAAATTGCATCCTTCACTAACATACGATGAATGTCAAAGAAGTTTGGAACTTTTATTGTCTCGGTTTCTCTAGAAAATTAACGATTTTATAGTGGTTAGTCCACCAGTTTATGAAGTATTATGAAGTTTTACTAAATTATTTTCAAAAAATTAAAACGATGCCCATGTACCATGAAAGAGAGTTTAATATACATTAATACAAATGTAAAATGTGTTTAGAAATTTTAAAATAACACTAAAAATCATAGGCTTCAGTATATAGAGTATTTACCGAAAAATTCAATATTTTCGTTGGGGTTGTTGACACATAGATTTTGAGAAAATATTCAAAAATATGAAAATACTGTTTTAATGCATAGTTGCATCATTCACTAACATAGATGAAAGTCAAAGAGGTTTGGAACTTTTATTGTCTCTGTTTCTCTAGAAAATAACGATTTTAAAATGGTTTTCACTAATTTAGGAAATATTATGAAGTTTTACTAAATTGTTTGACAAAAAATTAAAATGATGTCCATGTACCATGAAAGAGAGTTTAATATACATTAATATAAATCTGGAATGTGTTTAGGAATTTTAACACAACACTAAAGATCATAGGCTTCAGTATACAGATCATTTACCGAAAAAATCAATATTTTTGTAGGGGTTAACAAATAGAAGAAAAATTCAAAAATATGAAAATATTATTTTAATGCATAGTTGCATCTTTCAATAAAATATGATGATGGTCAAAGAGGTTTGTAATTTTTTTTGTCTACATTTCTCTAGAAAATAGCGATTTTATAGTGGTTAGTCCACCAATTTAGGGAGTATTATGAAGTTTTACTAAATTAATTGACAAAAAATTAAAACGATGCCATGTACCATGAAAGAGAGATTAATATACATTAACACAAATGTAGAATGTGTTTAGAAATTTTAAAACAACACTAAAGATCATAGGCTTCAGTATATAGAGCATTTACCGAATAATTCAATATTTTCGTACGGGTTAACATAGAGGCTCTATATACTGAAGCCTATGATCTATAAAACAACACTTAAGATCAAAAATAGAGCATTTACCGAAAAATTCAATATTTTAGTAGGGGTTTAATATATAGAGAAAAATTCAAAAATATGAAAATATTGTTTTAATGCATAGTTTCATCCTTCACTAACATACAATGAATGTCAAAGAGGTTTGGAACTTTTATTGTCTCCGTTTCTCTAGAAAATAACGATTTTATAATGGTTAGTTCACTAATTTAAGAAATATTATGAAGTTTTACTAAATTATTTGACAAAAAATTAAAACGATGCCCATGTACCATGAAAGAGAGTTTAATATACATTAATACAAATGTAGAATGTGTTTAGAAATTTTAACACAACACTAAAGATCACAAGCTTCAGTATATAGAGTATTTACCGATAAATTCAATATTTTCGTAGGGGTTAACACATAGATTTTGAGAAAAATTCAAAAATATGAAAATTATGTTTTAATGCATAGTTGCATCATTCACTAACATATGATGAAGGTTAAAGAGGTTTAGAATTTTTGTTGTCTCTGTTTTTCTAGAAAATAGCGATTTTATAATGGTTATTCCATCAATTTAGAGAGTATTATGAAGTTTAACTAAATTAACTGGAAAAAAAATAAAAAGATGCCCATGTACCATGAATGAGAGTTTAATATATATTAATACAAATGTAGAATGTTTTTATAAATTTTAACACAACACTAAAGATCATAGGCTTCAGTATATAGAACACTTACCGAAAAATTCAATATTTTTGTAGGGCTTATCATATAGATTTTGAGAAAAAATCAAAAATATGAAAATATTGTTTTAATGCATAGTTGCATCCTTCAATAACATATGATGAAGGTCAAAGAGGCTGGAAATTTTTGTTGTCTCCGTTTCTCTAGAAAATAGCGATTTTATAGTGGTTAGTCCACCAATTTAGGAAGTATTATGAAGTTTTACTAAATTAATTGACAAAAAAATTAAAACAATGTCCATGTACCATGAAAGAGAATTTAATATACATTAAGACAAATGTAGAATGTGTTTGGAAATTTTAAAACAACACTAAAGATCATAGGCTTCAGTATATAGAGCATTTACCGAAAAATTCAATATTTTTGTAGGGATTAACATATAGATTTTGAAAAAAATTCAAAATTATGAAAATACTGTTTTAATGCATAGTTGCATCATTCACTAACATACGATGAAGGTCAAAGGGGTTTGGAACTTTTATTCTCTCCGTTTCTCTAGAAAATAACGATTTTATAGTAGTTAGTCCACCAATTTAGAAAGTATTATGAAGTTTTACTAAATTATTTGACAAAAAATAAAACAATGTCCATTTATCATGAAAGAGAGTTTAATATACATTAATACAAATGTAGAATGTGTTTAGAAATTTTAACACAACACTAAAGAGCACAAGCTTCAGTATATAGAGTATTTACCGAAAAATTCAATATTTTCGTAGGGGTTAACACATAGATTTTAAGAAAAATTTTAAAAAAAAAGAAGAAAATATTGTTTTAAACTTTTAATGCATAGTTGCATCCTTCACTAACATATGATGAAGGTCAAAAAAGTTTGAAATTTTTGTTGTCTCTGTTTCTCTAGAAAATAGCAATTTTATAGTGGGTTAATTCACCAAATTATGAAGTATTATGAAGTTTTACTAAATTAATTGACAAAAAATTAAAACAATTCTCATGTACCATGAAATAGAGCTTAATATACATTAATACAAATTAAAACTGATTTCAACACAGCGATGCTTGGTAAACAGTTATGCCGCCTAATAGAGAAGCCAAACACATTATTCTCTCGAGTTTTCAAAGGTCGGTACTACAGGAATGTTTCACCTCTGGAACCGATTCGATCATGTTCTCCGTCATATGGCTGGCGGAGTATCATCTCTGCTAGATCTCTGGTAAGCAAAAGACTAATCAAAAGGGTGAGATCAGGTTCTTCCATATCTGTATGGAATGATCCATGGCTCTCAACCACTCACCCGAGACCAACATATAAAAATCAACACAATTTATATCCGGAGCTTACAGTGGAGTCTCTCATTGACTCTACCTCACGTACTTGGAATTTACAGGCAATTCATTTTTTGGTGGATCCACAGGATGCAAAACTTATAGAAAGCATACAACTGAGCAGAAATCAAAGGGCATATAGAGATGGATGACATTTCACAAAAAATGAAAAATATACGGTCAAATCAGGATATCAGGTAGAACGGATTTATCCAGATAGAGAGAGACCACCACTACTGATTGGCCCCACAGTGAATGTTCTGAAGGCTTTCTGTTGGAAAATACGGTGTCCGCCAAAGTTAAAACATTTTCTATGGCAATTGGTGACATGATGTATAGCAGTGAAGAAGAATTTACAAGCAAGGAGAATTCAAGGGGATCTTTGTTGTGCAAGATGTGGAGCCCAAGAGGAATCAATAAACCATGTGTTTTTTGAATGTCCTCCAGCACTCCAGGTTTGTGCTCTTTCGAAGATACCATCAAATCCAGATATTTTTCCAACAAGGGCTCTCTTCACAAACATGGATCATCTATTCTGGAGAGTGACTCCGCAGCTGGAAGATCATCAGTTTGCATGGATACTATGGTACATCTGGAAAGCTAGGAATAATAAAATCTTCAGTAATTTGGATATGGATCCCAGAGGTACGCTTAAATTAGCAGAAACAGAATCAACATTGTGGGTTGCAGCACAAATATTGAATGAACAGAGGACAACACCACAAATAGTGGATACGATTTTGCCGTCAATTCCAGGAAGATGGTGTTTCACAGATGGCTCATGGAAAGATGGCGATATTTTTTCAGGACAAGGTTGGTTCAGCACCTTAGAAGGATTTGAAGGATTGTTGGGGGCGAGGAATGCTAGGGCTAGTATCTCTCCTCTTCATGCGGAGATGGAATCGCTTCTCGGGGCAATGGAATGTATGAGGAATTTACGTCAGTTTCAGGTTACGTTTTCAACGGATTGTTCTCAATTGGTGAAGATGGTTTCAGAACCAGATGAATGGCCAGCTTTTGCAAATTATTTGGATGATGTCAAGATCCTAAAAGAGAGCTTCACCCGATCAGCGATTATCTATGTACCAAGGACGCAAAATTCAACGGCGGATAGACTAGCACGCGGTGTTAGGAAGCAACCGTCTTTTGTCGTTCACATGGATGCAGATCACCCGATTTGGTTTACAGAGTCAGTATGAGTCTGTAAAAGTTGATGACAAAAAAAAAACAAATTTAGAATGTTTTTAGAAATTTTAACACAATATTAAAGATCATAGACTTCAGTATATAGAGCATTTATCGAAAAATTCAATATTTTCGTAGGGGTAACATAGAGATTTTGAGCAAAAATTCAAAAATATGAAAATACTGTTTTAATGCATAGTTGCATTCTTCACTAACATATGATGAAGGTCAAAAAGGTTTAGAACTTTTATTGTCTCCGTTTCTCTAGAAAATAGGGATTTTATAGTGGTTAGTCCACCAATTTATAGATTATTATGAAGTTTTACTAAATTAATTATTAATTGACAAAAAAATAAAATGATATCCATGTACCATGAAAGAAAGTTAATAAATGTAAAATACGTTTATAAGTTTTAAAACAACACTAAAAATCATAGGCTTCAGTATATAGAGCATTAACGAAAAGTTCAATATTTTTCTAGGGGTTAGTCCACATATATTGGGTTTTTTTTTTTGTTTGAAAAAATTTAACATTCTTTCTAAAAGAAAAAGAATTCTAAGTTTTTGAAATTGAGTTTTATGTTTTTGTAACATAATTCTATGTTTTTGAAATTGGGATCTATGTTTTTTTTAGTAAAATTCTATGTTTAGAATCTTATGTTTATTTTGTCAAAAATAGAATCATATGTTTGTACTAAAATTTATGTTTTTTTTGTAAAAGAACTCTATGTTTTAAAATAATTTATATTTTAAATAATTATATCTTCTTGTAGTAAAACCCAAGTTTTTGAAAGAAAATCCTCTGTTTTAAAATAATTAGGTTTTTCTTTGCGCATGCGAGTATGTACATCTATACTAGGTGATAATTATGTTTAAAAAGATAATATTCATATATATAATGTGTTGTTATCTGAGAAAATATCTTTTAATAAAAAGTTCTAAAAAATATTAAAACAAAATAGACACTAGAATACACATGCAACATTCAACATTCTAAAGTTTTTTCGTTTGCTGATAATACCATTGTCTACAACATCAGTGATGAATGCAGTCTCCATGCACTTTACATCCTTTCTGTATTCAGTATATTCTATTTTATAGGCATATAGAACTACCAGTATGCGAGCTGTAAGCTTTCTTGTCTATATACTGGTTACAGTACCAGATTCTTATTTCACCTAGAAGACTTTTTAAGCAAACCATTTTTGAACACATAGTTAAGCAATAACCGGTTAAATTTTCCCCATAATGGTTTATTAAACGAATAACAACTGTCTAACCAAAAGGGTAGATTCAATATCTTAAAGCCATAACAAGATGATACTTCAAATACAAAACTGGCTTAAGAGAAAGAAGAGAGAACAAGGAAAAAGATCAGTTAATTAAACTTTGCATTAGAGAAGTTCATCTCAGGATGCTGAGACATAAACTTCTTCATCATATCTTTCTTCTCAATCTCATCACTCGTTGGTAGTCCCATCTGCTTCTGCCTCTGATCAAACATCATCTTCTCAACGCTGCTTCGAGTCTCCGGGTCTAAATCAGACAGTTTGCTGCTCTCTGGCTCAACTTTCTGAGTGTCAATCTCAGGCTCCCCTTTCACACAGTACTTCCACCACTGCATCTGGTCCTGCTTTGTCAAGAGCACCGATATGACCTTCTGATCCTCGATGTTCCAGAAGCAGTCGTCAGGCTTGACAGCATTGAAGAACTCTCCATCGATGATTGGGTCTTGTCCTTTGAGACCAACTTTGAGACGGTTCTTTTTTATTTCACAGGTGACGGACCGTGACTTAGTGCCGCTAGGGACTGGAATGGTGACTGTGACCTCCTGGAGATTCTGTGTCCATGAGTACTTCTCGAAATCAAGCCCGTTACCTTTGTTAGGAACTGCACCAAAAGGGACAAGAAGTTAGTTTACAGTAAGAGAAAATAAAGTTCTATGATCTAACAACTCAAGAACTAGTTCATATCAACTTAAAGATAAACCTTCTCCATAAATATTAGTATATACTATAATGTATGTAATATGACATTATACTATATAATATTTACATAACATTCCCTAATACTCCAAAACCCTAGTCCGTATAAGAGCAGAATCAAACAAAAACTACAAAACTAATCAATCAAGATCAAAGGGCTTGCTTACCAATGGGTTCCGTGGGCTCCAAGCTTTCTTTCTTTGGCTTCTCCACCTCCATGGGCTCCACTGGAGGCACACTCTCCTCTGAGATGCCATCTTGCCTCGTCTCCTCTGGCATCTCAGAGATAATCGCCATTGGTTTAACTCTTAGGGGGTTTTGATAATACAGTCAGGAGATTGAATGTCAGAATGAAATTTGTAGTTGTTAATGATAGAGAGACTTGAGTATTTATAGGGGAAAGTGATAAACGCAAAAAGGAAGGTACGAGAAAAAGCAGAGCTTAAGTTTTCCATAATTCATCACTTTCCTTTATTTAAAATATATTTTCTATTTATCATTCTGTTTAATAATATAAAAATTTGCAATTCCCTAAAAATAAATTATACAGTTAATGGAATTTTAATTGATTTTAGAATAGTAAGATTTGTTTATAGAAGAAAGAATAAGATTTGTATATTTTAAAAATAGAAAAATATGTGTTGCATAAGAAACTTAGAAATTCAGAATTTTAGAATATTTTTAACTATAAATAATACTTTATTATTATAGTGCTTAATAGTAATGTATGTATTAATAAATATATATAAAACTAGATTTTTCATGCGCGCATTCGCGCATATGTAAATACTTATTAATACATTTTCACTAATTAAAAGATTATAATGATAAATTATTATTTATGTGTTTAACCAATTATTATTTGTGTTTTCATTTGAACATTTTTACGTATAAACTTTTTGAAAAAAAAAATTGTACACTATATTCATTATTAATAGATTAATCTCTCAGTATTATCTTTTCAATTATATAAATTTAGTTTTTAAATTTTCTATTAAAATATATTTTTTAGATTTTGAATAATTTTAATCATTTATCTAATCAAATAAGTTTTAAACTTGTTTTTTTTATTTTTTTGGCTAATTTGTATGTTTTATTCATTAAGGTTATAAACAATATTAATCATTTCTACTGTTCTGTAGTAGTATAGTTCTGTTTTTTTTAGAATTTTATTTGGTGTCATTATATATTTTTTGATGAAATTCATTTCATAAAAAAAAATATTCGCTGTACCAAACGTAGCAAAACCAAACAAGTAAATCCGGGTTAGACTAAAAATAAATCAGCGTCTTGCAGTGCCAACGCCTTTGCCTTACAGAAATAAACAAAAGATTCATCACTCGAAACACTCACTCCCTTCAAGATCTTTTCTCCCCAAATCAAAATGCAAAACAACAAGATACTAAAGAGACTGTCAAGTTCCAAAAACATTCCAAACTAAAATAGCAAAACAAGACCAAAAAAAGGAACAAGATGAAGTTGGTGAGAGCACAATTTTCTAGTCGGGAAGTATTTGCTCGTTGTCTGCGTCTCCTTCAGTCTCAATGGTAGGCTTTGAAGGTCCAGCTCCAGGAGCTTGCTTCTTCTTGATACCACTCACTATATCATCAATCCTCAGTAGCATACACGCTGCTTCAATCGCTGTCTTAAACGTTTGCGCCTTCACATTGTAAGCATCCCATATCTAATCACAAAGTTTCAAAGTGTCAGTCTCAAGAAACAATAGATTCACCAGAAAGAAAAAGTTTTATTTGTTTATTCTTGCCTTGCTCTCTTTCATGTCAGCTATTGCACCAGTGTTTCCATCGATTCCAGTCCAAGCATTCTCACCATTTGCATGCTAATACCAAAACACACAGAAAATTTAATCAAAGAGAATGGTTCAAAATCATAAAATGGCAGATAATGAGAAATCAATCTTAGACCAAAGATACCTTTCCTTGCAGTGCTGTCATAGTTCTGATCACGTTAACTCCACAGTTCTGAGCTAAAGTACGTGGAATAGCCTCAAAAGCTATAGCAGCTGCTTCATAAGGCCACTGTTTCAATAACAATAAGATTTAGAGGCCTCATCCTACTCTGAAAAGATCTTAACATAGGTTTACTGGTTAAAAAAGAAACATAGCCAACCTTTTCGATTCCTTCAATGGTTGCACTCTTCTGTTTTAGAGTAGCAGAGACGGTTAACTCAGTGGCTCCACCACCAGGAACAAGCTTTGGATTCTTGATGATGTTTCTTGAAACAGACATGGCATCCTGTAGGAAGAATGTATCAAAGCATTAGTGATAATGACTTTGACAGAAGACAGTTAAATATCATTCACACACCTGAAGATTCCTCTCCACTTCATTGAGAAGATCTTTACTTGGTCCCCTCAAGAGAACAGTACACGCTTTGGGCTCTTTGCAATCAACAACAAAGGCAAAGAAATCGTCTCCTATCTTCTTAACCTCAAACAAGCCAGCGCCGGTACCAACATCAGACTCTTGAAGCTCATCAGGCCTGTTCACAATCACAGCTCCACAGGCCTTGGCAATCCTGTTGTTGTCCGTCTTTCTCAGCCTCCTTATTGCACTAACCCCCGCTTTACTGAAATAGTGACACGCTAAGTCGCTAAGTCCCTTCTCTGTGATCACCAAATCGGGTTTGAACTTTAGTATCTGCACGCAGATGTTCTCGATGTACTCCTCTTCAAGCTTCAGCAGAACTTCCCAGTCCTCTTCTCTGACCAGCTCAGCGTTGGTTTGGTTTTCACCTTTCTTGTACTCAAGGGGACAGTCGAGAAGAATGATCCGTGGGTTGACAATCTTTCTCTTCATTTTACCGGGAGCGACTACGTCTTTGTTGAACATGACTCCTTTGAGAACCTTGGAGTCTTCCAATTGACCACCGGGGACCTTCTCAACCTTGATGTATTTTTTTATATCCACCTCTCTCAAGCCTTGTCCAAGATCAACACCAACAGTAGTGGTGGCATCAATGGCCAAATCCTAAAAGAGACACATGAAATGGAATAAGAACTTGAGCACAATAGAGATTAACTTGAGAAATTAAAGTACTCACAGCAATCAGATCACCAAACTGGCTTGTGAATTTTGTGCCTATGCAGCTTTTTACTAGTCCTAGTACTGTTGCACCTGCAATACAAATGAACATTCTTGTATAAGTACATATTAGGGAAAAGAAGAAAAGTCCGTCCACCCTTGGCTGAAAATTATCAAAAACGAAAGTACAAGTGGACTTACGGTCATTGACATCGACTGACATGGCAATCTTGTCAAGAATGGCGATAGCATCCTCAAGAGCCTTGTTATAAGCTGCAGAGAAGAAAACATTCTTCAATCAAAACAGTAAACAAAATAAAACACTGAGGAATGGTAAGAAGTTATACGGAAGTATACCACGGCAGATGACTGTGGGATGGTAACTCTTCTCAATAAATGCCTCGGCAACATGTAACATTTCACCAGCTGTTGAAAACAAAAATCAGCGACAGTAAAAACTAAAAACAGCAGGAAAAAAATGTTGCTTTCAGTACACATTCGTATTACTCTAAGTGTTCAAAACCACAATAAGAACATCACAGCCAGTGACCATTTACACTCTTCAAAGCAAACGTAGTGTACAGAGAATAATTCCAACAAAAGACACATCAAATGTACATACCAAGAACAATAACAGATGTAGTCCCATCACCAACTTCTTCGTCCTGAGTACGACTCAACTCAATCATAGACTGCAATCAACACAAAAGACAACAAAAACATATCATTAAAAAATAACAATGAGAAGACAACAAGAACATTCAAGATAGAGAAAAAAAAAACAAAACCTTAGCTGCAGGGTGAGCAACATCTAGCTCTCGCAAAATAGCATTCCCATCATTAGTAACAACAATTCCTGAAAAAAAAGAAGAGCCACAAACAAACACCTTAGCACACAAAACAACATAGGATCCACGCAACCCACACCCATATATATCAAAACCTTATTTAGGGTTTATATACAAATCTGCAAAGACTGGATCTTTGAAAAAGGTATAAGCTTTAACCTAATATTATTCTCTTTTTAAGATCTATAAAACAGTAATAAGAAGATGAAAAGTACCTCCACCAGCATCAAGAAGCATCTTTAACATAGAGCGAGGACCCAATGTTGTACGGATGATGTCAGCCACAGCCTGTGAGAAACGAACCCAAGAACTGTGGTGAAGCCATGATCCAAAGTAGCAACATTTTAAACACAAAAAGGAAAGGACTTTCGTTACCTTGGAAGCTTGGATATTGCCATGGTGAACCTTTGTTCCAGATTCACGCTTCAACGAATCCTCTGAAACATTTTCACCAACGAGTAGCGTTAAAACAGAGGAACAAGAGTACAGATCTGTACAAGAAGAGGAAGATGCTTACTGAGAACGAGAACAGGGGCGTTCATATCTGCGAGGATCTAAGCGTTTTGACGGCGATTCCGAGCTTAGCGACGGCGACGGTGCAAATTCGAAAAGAGTGGAAGATGGTGGAGGCTGCTACTGCTTCGCGGCTCTCACTCTCTATTTAGTTTTCAGGTTTTGTAAAGCCCGTTAACTATACTCTGATTAGGCCCATTAGCTTACAAGCCCATAGACCCAATACTATATGTGTGCTATTTTGTTTTTCATGGTTTCGAGTTTTCTAGCAAAATCATTTAGAAACTACTTTTACTAGGTTGACAAAAAAAAAAAAACTACTTTTACTAGTGCATGTACATGTTTCTCTTAGTTGGGATTTGGAACAATTTTGAGATATCTGATAATTTTCTGGCTCTGATACATGTGTTTCTGTTCAGAAAATTAGCAGATATAAAAGTATGGTATATTTCCAACTACATATGTGATTGTCATCAAATTAGCTGCTGAATTTTTAATTATGCAAACTTCAACATTGTATTAAATATTTTATGTTAAGAGTATATTTTGCAAACTGAAGAAAAAACAATCACTGAATTATATAGATGTAAATGATTATGGAATTTTGTTTACACAATCTCAACACTTGTGATACATTTGGGGGTCCCTTTGATAAAGTTTGGAGCTGTATCTATTGAGTTTATCTGAAGTTTGGAGCTGTTAGGCCATCTCTTTTTATGTTCCTTTCAGACTGCGATTACTATATCAAGTTTTTTAGTTTGTGTCATAAATATGCTAACATTGTATTAATTGTAGAGTTTATACTCAAGTCTTGTTTTTTAATCATATAAGCATATATGATAATCAGAAACCAACAATACATTTGTTCGGTCAAAAACATAAGACAATTGGAAAATGTCAATATCATTCAAGTTTATAAAAATCAATCAACTAGAATTAAAACAAACCGTCATATGTAAATGGATTAATGAATACAAATTTCATGTAAATTATTTTACTAAAAGCAGAATGCGAGCTTTGGTCTTCTTTATTGAATTTTTACTAGTTGGGAAGTTAGATTAAAGTCTCACCTACTTATTAGTGTATTTGATTTGACGAGAGGACTTGTTTTTAGTAAATAAAAAGAGAGAGACGCCATTAAAATCATAGTATAGTACGTCAAAAGTTAAAGAGACCGAAACCAAACTATATTTAAAGCAACAACGTGAAGCACTTGAAACAAGATTGAGATATAACCAAAACCAAACCCTATCCGTTATCGGCGTTTAACTTGGGCGGTTTTGGCGGCTGCTAAATGCTTCCAATGAGCAGAAACATCAACAGCGTTGGCGTTTGGCAGAGCAACAACGGTTACTATGGCTATGGAGGAGGATACGTGGAGAAGAGACAGCTCTTCCTTAAGAGCTACCAGTTCTCGAGGAAGCAGAGCTTAACCGAGAGGATCAAGAGATCTGTGGGGAGGGTTGTGAAGAAAGTTGTCGGGATGAAGTTGAAATCTGCTAAGAGGCTGAAACGCGTTGTTTGGTCGCGTCTCAAAACGGCGTTCTTCTACCGCCGTAGACGTTTCTCTCGTCTCCTTCACCCAAACAAATCCTCCTCTCACTGCTTCTACTAACTAAGTCTTTCTATTCTCTCTATGTTCATTCGTTTGTGTGTGCATTAGTTTGCTGCGTGCTTAAACTAAGATTCTTCTTCTTTAATCATGTTGTTAATTCACTAAATGATCCTTGTTATAATAAACACTATGCTACAGACTGTGATCAGATATTAGATTTTAGCAAAAAAAAAGAGATGTCAAATTTTGTTTTTAGATTGGAAGGAGACTTTAGGATACGAAAGATCATACTCGTAATTTTTTAATCAATTTATTTAATGGTTTAATCATAGTCATTAGTCACAAAACGCAATAACGTAAACGAGTCGTGTTCCTCTTTTGTCGTAACTCTTTCCCAACAAATCAGTGAAACGTAAGCGAGTCCTTGTCTTACTAATTAAGTTCCATTTTACAATTAAGTAGTATCCCTATAGCGGGCCTCGTATGGGCCTAAATGTGGGTCCATATAACATTCAATGGACCTGCGACATACGGTCTGCCATTTTTAATCCAAACCTGACCGTTGATAACTCTCTGAAAGAGAGGTTAGTTTAGCCGGATACACATTATGCGGTTGAGATATCTTGGAAATAAGAACTATACTATAACCGGGATAAATAGACTAGCAACCAACTTATTCCTTGTCACCAATCTAATCATTGTCGGTTACGTGTTTATAAATATTTTTGGACCATTGTCTCTTTCTTATTGTTCTTCTCTCTCCTTGCTAATGTCACATTTGCCAGGGCTGCCCAAAATAATTATAGATTATACTCTTCTCAACTACTTCTAGTTTTGTTACAATTCATGAATTATATGACTTCCAAAATCCAATCATTGGACATAAATCTCCATATATTCCATTGATACTTCTTTATAGTCAAATTTAAATCATTAGAAAAATCTTTAGTAAAAACGTCGTTTGTTTGATCTCAATTCCATTCTTAAAATCGTGCCCTATATGGCTATATCCGAATACATTTTCTTGCTAATAGCAACATTCATTCAAAAATGCATGCAATGTGAAATAAATTCCGATATAGCGTAAGTAAAAAAATAATTGTGTGTTTTATCTGACACTACATAATTCATTGTATATATATTTTGTGTTTTTGTTATAGAGTAAATTAAAATGTAAGCATTATTTTATTGAAGACAAAAATGAAAGCATTATAAACTCAGCAAAAGTGTAAACATATAATCTTGTCTATAAGAAAAAAAAAAAATCTTGTAGGATCCAATATTTGCCGAAATGTAACTAATTCACACATCACACCAAAATATGTATTTGTCTTCTTTTGTAACATCATCGTCACACCCTTAACGGCGTAGGTCCATGTACAGGGCGTAGGTCCATGTACAGAGCATCTGTTTATGTGGTTTAACATGAGCTGCTCATTTAAGCAGAGTTGTGATATTTATGGGTTTTAAATGAAAACACAGAATAAAACCATGTGCTTTAAGAATCTTTCACACTCTCTCTCTATCTTTATATAACCACATGCCTTCTCTTCAACATCATCATCATTACAGTGTTTCCTTATCCCTACCCTTTGAAGCAAAAATAAAACTCCTTCTGTTCTATTCATCACCATTGCTCTAAGACAGCATCAAAACCATATCTTTAATAGAGCCAAAGATGCTGCAGATTGTTGGCAAGTATAGGTGGAGACAATCATGTCGTTATAAGAAGCTAACGAATCAACATGAAAACTTGACTGCATTGCCACCACCACCAACAAGGTCGACTAAAAGGCAGAACTCGGGGAAGAAGAGCGAGATTCGAGCAAAAGGGTTTAGACTAAACCGATCAAGAAAGCTGGTTCTTAAGGCATTAGCTTTTCCTAGAAGGTTATTTAACATTTATGTGCGTATCACAAATAAGATGAACAGAGAAGGTTTATATCCTAATCTTGTATTTTCTTCTCATTTGGGTTTCCCTATGAACTCAAGAGGTGGGTTCTGTTAGAGAGAAGAGGTCTGCTTCTGATTAATCATACAAGAATGATACATAAAAATGTGAAGCCAATGATTACATTACATACATACAATGTTCTTGTAACTTGCCATGTTTATTGATTTGGAGAATAATTGAAACAGAGTTCAGAGTTTGTTCTTTCTTAATAGTTCAGCTGAGCAAAAAGATGAGTGATTCTAGTTACATCCACATCAACCTTGGTGAAAATTAGGTCAAGTTGGTAAAAAAAAGGAAGGAAGAAGAATTGATATTATAAAGGACACATGAAGTTTACAAAATATTTTAACCTTAAAGAAAAAACAGAATGTAATGATTTGTGACAACAACTTTTTTATCATTTTATATACATAGATAAATGGATAGTGAAGAGATCAAGAATTGGCCTGGCCAGACAATTAACTTTTTTCTGATAGTATGGCCTATTTATCCTTGTCTGAGACATGGTTTGGCTCTAAACTCATCTGATAGTTTTTTTTTTGGGATCAAACTCATCTGATAGTTTAGCCGTTGAAGCTGCACCAAAAGCAAAAAAAGAGGACCCATAGATTCTTGTAGCAAAGTATGCTTAAAAGCATTGACAATGCATTGTATTATTTGTTTGAAAATGTTCAAAGAAATATGACTCCAGGAATCTACTTATCGAAACTGGTCTCATTGTAAGAGGGACAAAAAGTTATAGAATATCTACAACAGTTACAAAAATTACAAGCTTTTTTTTAGCTTTTGCTTAGTTTTTTTTACAAAGTTTTATGTTCATTATTAGTATACTATTATTGCATTATTGGGTATGGTCTGAAACCTATATTCATTTCTTGGCTGGGAATTTTTCCTTAACCTTCTGAATCACCTGTGGTTCAACACCGAACGCCTTGGCAAGCAAGTCATCAGGAATAGGAGGGTTAGCACCAAACAAAGACGGTCCAACACTTTGAGTCCCAGGGTTCTGACTATCGAAAGCAGCTATCACGGAAGCAGGAGCGTTGTTAGGGTTCTGCTGGAAATGGAGGAGAGCTCTGGGGAATACAAAGACGTCTCCCTTGTTGATGTGTTTGGAGATGAGTTTTCCAGTGGTGGTCAAGAAGCCGACGAAGAGACGTCCTTCGAGGACGAATATGGCTTCAGAAGCTCGGGGGTGAAGATGTGGCGGATTGAGTCCACCAGGTGCGTAGTCGATACGAGACATGGAGGTACCCATCATGTTGAGGCCAGGGATTTTCTCAACGTTGCCTGCTGTAATGGCTGACCCCATTGCGGTGTTGGATGTGTCTGCAGCAGCGGCTAAGCCTATGTAGTAGAAGTCCTCTGGTGTTATTTGTGATGGGTCTTTGCATGCGTATCCGTTTACTTTAGCACCTAATAAGAACATAACAAAAGTCGACGACAAAAACTATTGAAATTGGTTTCACTTTTTGCAGTATAAATGTTAGATCAAGAGAGACAGGATGGTCGGTTCCAGACACAGCCGGATGAAACATTCGCAATGGTTTCCAAAGTTTAAAGAACTATTAAACATATGTCATATAGCCTCCAAATTGTTTATAAAAATTAGTAAGATTAATTTAAAAATGTTTGTGACTCTTTAAACTTCAGTTTCGGCCATGAGAGAAAGATACCTTTGAGATCAGCAACGCAAAGATCTTGAAGCATATTTGTTTCGGCGAAGGCCGTGTGGGCGGCCACAAGAAAGACGGTAACAAAAAGATGGATCATGGAAGTTGCCATTGGTGGTTGTTGCTGATAAATGTTATTGATGAATTTCAGATGACCATTTGACCTTGTTTCTCTATTTATATATATTGTCAAGAAGAGAGACCAATGGAGAAGAGATATACATGGAGGGGCCATAGGCTTGTTAATCAATTTTGTTTGCCATAATTAGGTTTAGGTGTTCTGATCGTTGGTTAAGATTTGGTAATGAAAAGAGGGCTTGTTTGTTGAAGACATCAACTAGCCTATAGCTATAAGATGACCTGATACTTACCAATAAAAAAAGACCATCAATCTCTAATAATCACCAAATTATAAATGATTAAAAGAAGGGATGATGATTTTGGTTGTTTGGTTGTAGAACTCAAGAGTTTTTTTTTTTGTTCAGTTAAATCCAAACCGGCCCTTCTGTTTCGATAACCAAACCGGAAGGCATGGTTATATTGCTTCTTTTTTTATAACCAAAATAAAGTCAGAACCTTAACCGTCTAAAGGTGAACCAAAACAAAGAAATGAACCGAAATTGAATTTCTCTATTCATGTCAAGTCTTACAAGGCGCAACCTATATGTAATATGTTAGTGAAGACTAGTTTCTTATATTATTAGGCTTTTTTATAAGATAAGTATCTTTGTTCTTGTTTCTCCCTCCCCTGCTTATAGTTACTAGCTCCTTTGATGCTTGTCTCATAAACACCAAGTCTCTATAAGCATGTGAAACAAAAGATTCATAGACCTTTCCTGATCTTCAAACTGAAGCACATTGCCATGAGGCTTCACTCTGGCCGTCTGCCTGGTGGGTCTTTTCACACCATTCACTAGGCCGATTAACTTTATTGAGCCCATTATAGTTTTGAGCAAATCAGTAAAATCGATACATTTGAAAGCTTAGGGCTCTTATGGAAATAAATAGTAGAGTAAGGGACCATGGTTGAAAAGAACAGAAATTGAACAAGTGGACGACCGCGGCGTAAGATCAACATGTGGTTGATGGGAACGAGACGAAGACCGGATTTTCTCGTTCTGCCATGCACGCTTTGTCTTTTTATGATTCTTTTTCTTATGCATTTTCATTTTTTTTGTCGACATTATGCATTTTCAATTTTCAGGGTGAAACTTATACAAAATCCATCAACATAAACTATATATATAACCAACAAGGAAGTTATAGTTTATACTTTATAGACTACTTAAATATGTAAAAACCTTTCCTTACAAGAACAACAAATCTACTAAAAAATTAACTATGCTATATATGGTAGTTTATGTAAATGTGTAAACATTGCGTTAAAATTAGTTTCAAAAAAACATTGCGTTAAAATTAAACAAAACAACTATGTGTAAACATTGCGTTAAAATTAATCAAAACAACTATCGTAGTTTATGTAAATGTGTAAACATTGCGTTAAAATTAGTTTCAAAAAAACATTGCGTTAAAATTAATTAAAACAACTATATCATTTTCGGAAAGAATGTTTTAAATGGATGAAATCAATCCAATCCAAGCATATATGATTTCCTTATACCTTGCATAACACCCACCATAACTATCATCACTTGTTAATATTTTTGCATATCTCTCTAAAGGGTGTATGATGACTTTCTCCAAGTTCCCATTATACCATCAACACTTGGTTGAGGAAAACCATCAAAGGCTATCGCTAGAAGAGTCCAAAAAGAATCTATACCTTACTCAAGTTTTCAGTGCATGTTTATTACCAACAAGGAACGGTCAACATTTTTTTTCTTAACCAAGAGCTCTTGGACTAGTGGTATTGGAACTCCGGCGGGAGTGTTCGCCCTGGGTTCGAGTCGCCTTGGCCACCTTCCCGTCTATAACCGTGCGTGCCCGGATGGAAGGCCTCGTAGGGATTAGTCTGGGCTTACCGCCTGGAAACCTCATGGTCATCAAAACAAAAAAAAAAAACATTTTTTTTCTTTACAAAAAAAAACAATTAGAAATACAATCAGTCTTGAAAATAACCAGATGAAATATTTGTATTGGAGCCTTAAATTTTTTAATATTCATAAATTTATTTTATTTTGCTATGATACATACTTAAATTTATAACATCCAGTTATTAAACTATTTTTCTATATTATTTAGAACTCTTAAAATTTCAGGAAGGAAGAGATCATAATTCAAAAGTTTGGTTATGCAAGCCTTGCGTCAACGTCAGTTCAAAGTAAAATGATTCTATACTTACTTTTTAGGTATACATTTATTCAAAATCACAGTGTTTCGACAACTTATGTACACTTCTTCTCTAATCAAATTCATGCAAGAAAGAATAGAGAGATTAAAGTATAAATGTATATCAATAAAATTTATGTCGACATCATAATTTAATCTACAACCAGTAGAAATATGAGGCTACAACCAATATAATTAACTACCAATGGACCCATTTGGTCCATGTGCTAGCTATAATAAGCACATCAAACTAATTACATCTGCTTTTTGTTGTTGTTGCCGCCAGTCCTTTATTTGATGCTGAGTGTTTTAAATGTGAACTAAGATCTAGGAAACAGTTAAAGATGGTCTCTGTCTTTGTCATATTAATATAAGAGAGTGAATTAATCTAAAACATAGATAAAACTCCAACCGTGAATCCAGCCATGAAACTCTTTTCAATATTTTTATTTTTATTTTCTAGTTAGAAAAGCTCTTTTTTTCCTACAAAGATTTTTTTTTTCCCTACAAAGATTGATTCCCTTTTTTATTACACTGTGTTTTTGGCTTTAAAGTTTGTTTGTTTCTTCTCTATCTCTCACTCCCAGAGATCTGTTTCTTTATCCTTTTCTTGCTTTCACTCTTCTCTCCAGTGAGAGAGAGAATGGTGAAGCTTTTGTCGGTATGGCTCATTGTAGCTTGCTGGCTGATACTAGGAACTCAAGCAAATGAGTATTTAGACTTCAATGTAACAGAGATAGACCGCATTGAGGAACTAGAGTTTGGCTTCTCCAAGTATAGTTCCAATCTGAACCCTTTATTAGTTGGTCTCACCCTTATCAGAGGAGCTGACTCAGGAGCTGGTACTCTCTCTGCTTCTCTCACTAGATCTCTCTTTATTTACTTTTTTTATGTGTTCTTTTACCTTTTTGTGTGTTCTTCACTTTATTCACTTAAACTACATTCTTCTCAGCTTGTTTGTTTGTTATGTCTTTTGTCCCCTTCCAGATTTTAACTTGGTTTTTACGTTTACTGTTATGTATTATTCACGATTGCTGCTTAGAATAATGTTTATATAAACAAAATTTAAGTAATTCATATGCTCAGAGTATGTTATGCTGTGATGTGTCACTAGAAAAATATTTAAAGTGATTTAACCTGGAATTGGTTGTGTCTTGTCACAGTTTGTTTGGATGGAACATTGCCCGGATACCACTTGCACCGTGGACATGGATCTGGAGCTAACAGTTGGCTCATTCAATTAGAGGTTTAGTGAATGATTTGTTTATCTATGAAAGCTACTGTTTATAGTTCTCCATTGTTAGTGTTTATTATTATGATAAATAGGGAGGAGGATGGTGCAACAATGTCAGGACATGTGTATACAGGAAGAAGACTAGACGTGGGTCATCTAACTACATGGAGAAAGAGCTTCAGTTTACAGGAATATTGAGTGATAAAGCTCAAGAAAATCCAGGTTTAGTCTCTCAATATTTATTCATGTGATGTGTGACAATGTCAGTAATTTTGAGGATTTACTGATCCTCATTGTCTTTTTGCAGACTTCTTTAACTGGAATAGAGTTAAGCTTCGTTACTGTGATGGTGCTTCTTTCAGTGGAGATGGACAGAATGAGGTTAGAATCAATACACTATTGAGTTAATTAGAGGCTTTGCTTTTAGTTCTGTAGATTTGAGCATCTGATTGGCTTTTGTTTATAACTTTTTTTACAGGCTGCACAGCTTCAGTTTAGAGGAGAGCGTATCTGGAGAGCAGCCATAGATGATTTGAAAGCCAATGGAATGCGATACGCCGACCAGGTTTGACACTTAAGAACTTCTCTTAATCTACACTTCAGGATCAAAGACTAAGAGTAGTTTCTTATGAACTGTTAATGTTGTGTCAGGCACTTCTCTCTGGATGCTCAGCTGGTGGTTTAGCCGCTATCTTACGCTGCGATGAGTTCAGAGACTTGTTCCCTGGCTCCACCAAAGTCAAGTGCTTAAGTGACGCAGGCTTGTTCTTGGACACGTTAGTTTATTTATCCACCAAACTCTCTTGATTAAGTAAACTGTTACTGAGTGGTTTGTTTCTGTTAATACACAGAGCTGATGTGTCTGGTGGACGAACAATAAGGAACTTATATAATGGTATAGTAGAGTTTCAGAGTGTGAAGAACAACCTGCCTCGTCTGTGCACTAACCATCTTGATCCAACTTCGGTAATGCTTTCTCTCACCCTGATGATGTTGCAAAATGAATCCAAGTCTTTGTAGTAGTTTATGAAACTCCCTTTTTGTTTCTGTGCAGTGTTTCTTCCCAGAGAATCTGATCAGTCAGATGAAAACTCCACTTTTTATTGTCAACGCAGCATATGATACATGGCAGGTAAGGAACATTACATTGCTTAGGTAATTCTCTTTTGATGGTTATGCTCACATTACAAGTCTTTTATAATCAGATACAAAGCAGCATAGCTCCAAAATCAGCAGATCCTAGTGGCTTTTGGCATGACTGTAGACTCAACCATGAAAAATGCACCTCTGGACAAATGCGGTTCTTGCAAAGTTTCAGGGATCAGATGCTGAGAGTAGTCAAGGGCTTCTCAATGTCTAGACAGAATGGTTTGTTCATAAACTCATGCTTTGCTCACTGCCAAACCGAGAGGCAAGATACTTGGTTTGCAGATGATTCTCCTGTCATCAGTAAAAAGGTAAAAATCTCAAATCTTACCACACAAACAAAGTAACACAGAAGCAAAGGCTATTTGTTCCAGGATCTTGGTCTCTTGTAAGAATCTGATCTTGGCTTTGTGTTTTGGAATGTAGGCAGTGGCAATAGCTGTGGGAGATTGGTATTTTGATAGAGCAGAAGTGAAGTTAGTTGATTGTCCTTACCCTTGTGACAAGAGCTGCCACAACATGGTGTTCAGATGATTTTGATTATATTACATAAACCTTAGAAAAGCTTCTCTCAAATGAGAGAGGCTTTTGTATCCTTAAGCATTAACCAATGCCTCATTGGAGAATTGTATGATTGATTTTGCATCTCTGGAAAAACAATTATAAAACCAAAAAAAAACAAAGTTTAAATGCAATCAAAGAGAAATGATTTCTTCTAACTAATCTTTTTATTTCATAAAATATCAAACATTATAATAGTGAAAAGAGTAAAGAGAATATACAGAGTGTGTTGACACTTGACAACCTGGTTCTAGTGTGAGAGACAGCTATACAGTGTTCCCCACTTTGTGATGATTATATGTGCGAGTGTTTTTCTCTCAACAAATAATCTGAAACTTTTGAAGTTTGAACCCTGTCCACTAGTTTTTGTTCTCCTTCCTTCTGAATCTTCTTTCATGGCTTCTGATTCTCAGACCGCAACTGCAACTATGTCTGAAAAGGTAAGCTAGTTCAGATATTCTCCCTCTGGTTTTATAGAATCTTATTACATTTGTTTATACTCTTCTATGTATGTATATATACCTGCAACTATGAAAGTTTGGTTAGATTCAAGGAGATAAGATTTGTTTTGTGTCTTTCATTGTTTTGGAAAATCAGTATGGTTTTAATCCTCTTATTCTGTAAGAATCCGGAGAATTATTAAACAATAATTAGAAGAAGTTGTTGATGATAGCACATGGTTGTTTTAAGAAACCATTGAAAACTCTTCTTACATTTCTTAAGTATGATTAGAGTTTCACAATAAACTAAGCAATAGTTAGTGAGTTTTCTATTTAACAAGATAATAATAGTGTGTTTTACTTATACCTGATGCAGCCACTGGAGACCAAGGTGAACGAGGAGGCTAAGTTGATGGAGAAAGAGATTGTTTTGTCAGAAACTGTGGATGTGGTGAAAGATAAACCGGTTTCAGAGTCAAACCTGACGATTGAGAAGGAGGAGAAGACTGTTCAGACTCCTGCTGGTGAACCGGAGAAAGAGATACCTGCAGATGTGGAGGAGGCTGCAGAAGTGGTGAAAGCAGATGAATCTAATGATAAGGGGAAAGATGAGAATGGTGAGGAGAAGGTAGCTGAACAAGTGGGACTTGAAGAACCAACCCTTGTGAAAGAGGTTGTTGCAATGGTTAATGTCCAAGCAGATGATGTGGAGAAAGCAGAAGAAGGGAAAGGAAAAGATGAGAATGGTGAGGAGAAGGTAGCTGAACAAGTGGAGCTTAAAGAACCAACCCTTGTGAAAGAGAGTGTTGATGGGGAGAAAGCAGAAGAGAAGCAAGCCGTGGAGAGTGTTGCTGAAGAAGACAACAAGGATAAGGAGGAGGAGGAGAAGAAGATGGTTGATGTTTCTGAATCAAAAAATGAAGCCGGAGGCAAACAGGTGGAACCAATTGATGTTCAGCTTGTTAAAGAAGTATCAGTAGAGACTGTAGATGTTGAGGTTCTTGAAGTTGAGCCAAAGCCAGAGACTTCTGAAAAAGCTGAGGCTCAGCCTGAGAAAGCAAAGGAACTGGCACCAGAAGTTGAAGTAGTAAAAACACCTGAAACAACAGAAGAAGCTAAGGTTGAGCTTGAGGATAGCATTGTTGTTGAGACCAAAGACTCCGGTATCAACTCCAAGGATGAACATACTTCTGAATCTGGTACTGCTTTGTTGCCTGAAGAAACTGTACCAATAAACCAAGATTTAGACACTGCCCCCATAAAGGAAACTGAAGGAGACGCTTCCTCTCCTCCTGATGTCACTGAGAAGACCACTACTGAAGAGAAGCAAGTGGTGGAAGAACCATCAAAGGATGAAAAAGAGAAAGTGAGTGAAGAAGCCAAAGCTACAGAAGATGAGAACATCAAGAAGGACACTGAAACACCTGCTGCAGATGTCGAGAGCGTAGAGACTTTGAAAGAAACTGAAGGAACCAAACAAGAGGAATCAGTTACAGAGAAAGTAGCAGAGGTTGTAGAAACCGCAACTGTTGCTAAAGAGAGCGATGAGCCAAAGCCACAACCAGAAGTCACAACCAAAGAAGAAGTTGTTAAGCCAAAGCATACAAACAGCATTATGTCAAAGGTGAAACAGTCACTTGTTAAGGCAAAGAAAGCAATCATTGGGAAGTCTCCTAGCTCTAAGACTATCTCAACTGAAGAAACCAAAGAAGAGGTCATAGCCAAGTGATGGGTTTCTCCAAGTCTTTCAAGTGTTTTTTTATTTATTTTGTTGGTTTTGTTTCGTGTGGGAGAAGAAAGCAGAACATTCTTTTTTTTGTTGTATGGCTTTGTGTGGTTATAAGTTAATATTTGTTTTTTTTTTATCAAAAAGTTAATATTTGTAATCATACAAAAATTTGGCTTTGTGTTATGGATGCGTGTTTGAGACATTCCAGACGTGTAATTAATCAGCGATCCAAAATTGGCCGTAATGGGCTTATATTAAACTCCAGTCAAGGTCCAAATAATATGTAAGAGTGGACCCAAATGCCTCGGGACCAACGTCCGTCGAAAAGATAAGAACAAATAGTTTTTTTTAAGCAAGATATTACAACCTATTTTACAACAAAGAAAGAAAAAGGAGAGGAACCATTTTGATTAGGACATCATGTTTAAAGTAGATACATATAATAATAGTATGTGTAGTGTTAGTTTGATGCCATGGTTACGCGTTGCAGCGTTGGTGTCGGCCATAATATTTTATAATCAAATAAAAACTAAGAATATTAAATCAATAATGGTGATTTTATGAAAGTATTCAGTGTTAAGAAAGCAGCTTTAGGAAAAAGAACATATGCTATTATGCTGGAGCTGGACAGAGTGTAATGATCCACACTGAGTCACTAAGGATCTCACAACTTTCTTGCTTTGGCTCCAAAGATTATTCATATAAGCTAATAAGCCTTGCTGTCATAAGTTTAGATTCATACTGTACATAATAATATGTAGCTCTTGCATATTTATATCTACAGCCAGCCATGCATCTATATTGGCGCCCATACGATACAGCGAATACAAACAGAGAAAATGAAAATACCGAAGGAGTGTAAAGTAATTAATCAAGCATATGCCAATGTTTTTATGGAGCATGGTCTTGACACATGAGAGGACGGCCGGAAAATGTGTTGACAGACCTGAAGGCATGTAAATTATCCACGTGTTATGATCCTGTTATTAGAAGGTGTGAGAGTTATATGTAATGGGCATACCGCTCGCCGACCTATACGGCGGAGATTGTCCCGGCCCACATTCGTGTTCCGACAACAATATGGTTTGATAGTAATGTTAAGGTTGTAAGACTTATAATTGGTTGTGCTTGTGCTACGTGTAGCTTGTGGGTTAAGCCAATTAAGTTTCAACTAGCTCATACGTTAGTTCTAGGTTAAACATTTGTGTTTCGTGCACACGCCATCTACATTTTTTTTGCTAAACTGTTAATATTCAAATTAATGAAAAGAGTTAGATTTCAAAAAAATCAAAGAGCACCACTATGGCAAAAAAAGAAGAAAAAAATAGTAGAACTAGGTAAATGATTCGTGAAAGATCATTATCTAAGCCAAAAAGACATGAGAGAAGCGAAGTTCTTTCGTTTCCGTTTGGCAGTGATGGTGGTCCGAATGTCACGGTCAACAAGACGGAAGATTTCAGCTGTGGAGAGAGATATCTGGTTATGGATGACGTTGTTGCGTTGTTTCCACAAGTGAAAGATGATGGTCTGAACAGAGATACGGTGCAGAGTGACGGTTGGGAAAGCTTGCGGTCCTCTGATCAAAGAAAGAAGTTCAGCCCATGAGAGCAGACTGTGACGGGAACAGTCGAGTCGTTCGAACAGCAACCTCCATATCTCCTTTGAGAAGTCACACGTAAGAAGAAGATGGTCTCTGGTCTCATTATGAAATGAGCAAAGGGGGCAACAAGTTTGGATGTTAATGCCCCATGATGCGAGCCGCGATCTGGTGGGGAGACGGTCTGCATTAGCAACCCACATATTGAAAGCGTGTTTTGGAACAGCGCCTTTGAACCAAATAAGCACAGCCCATTATTTATTTGTCTCCCGAGGCCTGAGGATTTCCCAGGTGTGAGAAGCGGAGAAGGATCCATCCGAGTTACCATTTGCTTCCCAGACGTAGGCATCTTCGTTTACAGACGAGGCAGGGAGAGGAAGAGTAGTTAGGTGTATGTGGAGATCAAGTTCTTGCTGAGAGCGAGACCCTCCCAAACACCAGCCCGTAGCGTTAGCAGCTCGATTAACAGTGGCGTTTATGGGAATTCTCGTGTTTCTCGGTCCACTTGCGCCAATGTGAAGAATAAGTTGGCCTAGAGGAGTCCAAATATCATACCAAAACTTAATCCTAGAGCCCTTTCCCAAGTTAGCTCGCAAGAAAACAAGGGCCGCTGGTCTCAACTTCAACAAACGTTTCCACATCCAACAGTCTTGTTGAGTTTCCCCAATAGCCCAAAAACTCTCCTGAGATAAATTGTAATGACGATGCCAATCAGCCCAAAGAGAAGGTTTGTCGGAGAAGAGGAGCCAAATGAATCGAAGGCAGAGGACCTGATTCCAGACTGTAAAGTTACGGAGACCTAGACCGCCTTCATTCTTGGGGAGGCAGACGGTAGACCGCCATCTACATCCATGACCATTTATTTACTCCCACATCACCTATAATTTAAATGATATATCCTATAAAATGGTTTTTTGTTCAGAACTGATAAATCTGAGGGTATTAGACCATGATTAACCTCAGTCTCTTAACTGGAGTTCTTAGCTTCGGCTAAGAGACGGTTCTTAGCTTTTCTTAGATTTTAACTAAGAAAAGCTAATAACCGTCTCTTAAATAAGAGATATAAGAACCGTCTCTTAGCCGAAAAGTGTAAAAAAAAAGTGTCAAATCATGAGTTAAGAATCCCGTCTAAGAGACCGGAGTTAATCATGCCCTTACTTTGTATTATCACATGAAAGAGTAATCTAATGTATTAATGTGACACACTCACATCTTTATGGAATTTTAATTTTAATATTAACAAATATACTGTTTAATCTCATTAGTAATGTTTTGATCAATTGGATTGATGTCTCAAAACATATAGTAAAACTAAAAATTACAAGAAAAATTGATTAATAAAAACTATATAATTCATGAAATATTTAAATTATTAATTTGAGAGTTATGTTTGATTATTTTTTGTGGACTATTATTGTTGGATAGTACCTCTTTACCACAAAGAGCAAGGATAGACAACGTTTACCAAAAAGAAAAATTATTTATACCCTTAACTATCTATAATAGTTTCAAGATTCAACACCTTCCTATTTATTTTTAACATTTCATATCAGTTTTTTTTTCACCTTATTATTTAACACATATTCAATTTTAAGACAGTAAAATAATTTTGTATAATAAAATTTAACTTATTATTTATTAATTAATAATTATTATTTTATGTCTAAATTAGTTTATAATAAAAATCTTGATTTTAAATAATTAGAAAGATATGAAAATATAAAAAATCTTTTAAAAGTGACATATATCTTTGATAGTCATCAATTTGTTCTTATTCAACATGATAAATCTACTCTACATCAAATCATTCATATCATCAAATTTCATTTTTCGACACATTCCCTATAATGATTTGACTGTTGGATCTTTTCTATTTATATTGTACATATAGTCTAGATAAAAGAGAAGTACAACAAATACGCTCATAAAGTATGGTCTATATATAGCGAGAAGATGTCAAAGAGTCCAAAATCATCAAGAGAAGTTATCTTACAACTTAGTGGCTTATCTTGTAAGAAATTTCAAGATCTTCAAAATGGGCGCAGCCACTGTCGTAGAGATCCTTATTGCTATCCTCTTGCCTCCTCTCGGCGTCTTTCTCAAGTTTGGTTGCAGCGTAAACTTTCTCTTCACTCTGACTACTTCTGTGATTTCTTTTCATCGTATAATTACTCGTATAATAAAATTGTGACAAGTTAAATTATTTTGTTCTTTTACAGGTTGAGTTTTGGGTATGTTTGATATTGACGCTGTTAGGTTATATTCCCGGGATCATCTACGCTGTTTATGCCATCACCAGGGAATGATTGTTCTTAGCTCTTCTGTTCTTTCCGTTTGGTCTCCTCGTAAGCCTTCTTCACTATATATCTCTCTCCCTGGGTATACATTTTTATAATTGTATAAAGCTACATACGTGCATGTGATGACTATAGAACGAGTTTTGGTTAAGTTGAATCTTATTTTATTTATCTATAGTTTAAGGAATTTACTGACCAAGTTTAATTTTACATTTTGTTGTTGTGTAGGGGGAACATGCTGCTTCATCGTGTTAGCTCATTGGGAGTGATTCATCATTTATTTTATGTTATCAGCAATTAATTATCATTGTTGTCCCTTTTTATTATTATACATAATTTATGTTGATCGGGAAAAAAAAATCTTTGGTTCATTTGAGGCCATTTTTATTTCGTGTTATAACTGTTGGTAAAATGTTGGAAATGGCGTAGGTTTGATTTGGACCACTACAATAGAAATTTAAATCCTGCTTTATATAATTCCATGGTCACGTCTCTCAATTCGCCACAAACAATTTTACACCATATGATAAAATTCACGTGGTCTATGAGATACACAACACAATCACTACAAGAAAACACGGACAATACTGACGGAAAAACCGACCGAAAAAAATCTGTCAGGATTTTCCAACGGAATTCCGACGAAAACTTGTCGGAAATATATTTCGGTAAATTCGTCGGAACTGCGTCGGAAAATCCTGACAGAATACATTCGTCGGTATTTCGTCATACGATCCCGACAGAAAACCGACAAAAAACTGACAAATATATGACCGTTGCAAAAAATTGACACTTACCGACGAAATACCGACGGCATACCGACCATGAAAGAATTCGGTCATAATTCCGTCGGTTTTTCCGACGGAATACCGACGGATTGAACAGCCGTTATACTTCCCGACTGAAAACCGACGAATTTGCAGCCGTTGCACTTCCCGACGAAATACCGACGGATTATGTAGCCGTTAGTATCCGTTTAAATTACCGACGGAACGCCGACGGGTTTAGGACGTTAATTTAGCCGTTATGATTCCCGACGGAATACCGACGAATATTTTCCGTCGGAAAGATTTCCAATTCATTATAAATACGACCTCTCCTTCATTCATTGAAATCACAACAAAACAATATAAATTATGGGTACTCCTTATAATTTCCGTTCTTGGTTAGATCAACCTCATATGGATCCAAATACAAATTTACTTACGGAGGAATACGCACGTGGTATTCAAGAATTCATGGGGGTGGTTCAAAGTCAACCGGAAGCAAGAACAAGTAAGTATTTATTATGTCCATGTTCTACTTGTAAGAATAATATCCGTGTCAAAAAAATGGAAGTATGGAGTCATTTATATTTGAAAGGATTTACACGTGGTTATAAGATTTGGTATCTTCATGGAGAAAGATTTGAGTATGGTAGTAGTAGCGAACCTCAAACTGCCGATAGGTTAGATGAACCTACCACGGATGTAGATTTTGGGATAGGGACTGTTCAGATGGTATATGATGCATATGGAGAAAATTTACCGTCGGGTGAAGAGGAAGGAGATAGACAAGAACAACCCAATGTAGAAAATTTCCCATGTGAAGAGGAAGGAGAACGAGAACAACCCAATCTAGAAGCCAGAAGATTTTTTGAAATGTTAGATGCAGCTAAGCAGCCATTGTATCAAGGATGTAAAGATGGGCATTCACCTTTATCATCCGCAAGTCGATTGATGGCGCTAAAGACTGACTATAATTTGGCTGAAGAATGTGTGGATGCGATTGCAGATTTTGTTAAAGATGTTCTTCCTGAAGATAATCTTGCACCTGGCTCATATTATGAGGTACAAAAATTGGTCGCTGGTCTTGGCTTACCATATCAGGTGATAGATGTATGCATCGATAACTGCATGATTTACTGGAGAGCAGATGAGAACAGGGAGAGATGTAAATTCTGTCGGAAACCTCGTTATCAGGATACGACTGGAAGAGTTCCGGTGCCATACAAACGAATGTGGTATTTGCCGTTGACTGAAAGATTAAAGAGGTTATATCAGTCTGAACGAACAGCAGAACCAATGAGATGGCATGCTGAGCACTTAACAAATGGTGAGATAACACATCCTTCCGATGCAGAGGCGTGGAAGCATTTTCAATCAACATATCCAGAATTTGCATCTGAGGTAAGAAATGTGTATCTTGCATTATGCACAGATGGTTTCAGTCCATTTGGAAAGCATGGAAGACAATATTCATTGTGGCCGGTAATCTTGACACCTTACAACTTACCACCACATTTGTGTATGCGACGGGAGTTTTTGTTCCTCTCAATTCTCGTTCCCGGGCCAGATCATCCTAAGAGATCACTGGATGTGTTTCTTCAGCCATTGATATATGAGCTGCAATTATTATGGGAGCACGGTGTTCATACATACGATGTTTCGCGGAAAGAGAATTTTCAGATGCGAGCAGTACTTATGTGGACAATAAGTGATTTTCCAGCATATGGTATGTTATCTGGATGGACCACGCATGGGAGGCTATCATGTCCTTATTGCCAAGACAACACAGATGCTTTCCAACTAAAAAATGGTCGGAAAACGTGTTGGTTTGACTGTCACAGGAGATTTCTACCACACGATCATCCATATCGTAAGAGTAAGACATTGTTTACAAAGAACAAGAGGGTGTTTGACAGTCCACCTGAAGAAGTAAGTGGCAAAAAGTTGAAGGAACAATTAAGAGATTTTGGTGCAGATAGAACGCCAGACGTGGGTGGAAACGGACATGAACCGATTTATGGTGTAGGGGAAAATCATAATTGGCATAAGAAGAGTATCTTCTGGGATTTGCCCTATTGGGAGACTCATTTGTTGCGGCACTGTTTAGATGTCATGCATATTGAGAAGAACTTTTTCGACAATTTGATGAACACCATCCTTGATGTCCAAGGCAAGACGAAGGATAACTTGAAGTCAAGACTGGATTTGGTTGATATTTGTGCTCGTCCCGAACTTCATGTTGATGAGCACGGTAAAGGTCCTATTCCCATATATCGACTGGATGCAACTGCAAAAGAAGAGTTTTTTGATTGGATAACACACAGTGTTAAATTTCCAGACGGTTATGCATCAAGTTTGCGTAATTGTGTTGACAAAAGTGAAGGGAAGTTTACTGGCTTGAAGAGCCATGATTGTCATGTAATGATGCAGCGCCTCCTTCCTTTTGCGTTTTCCGCACTATTGCCACGAAATGTCCACGAAGCAACCGCAGGTACTTTAAAATTTAACATAGTTAAATTAATTGTCATATTATTTTTTAATGCTTATATATATATATATATGCTTATGGAATTTGTTTTCTTCGTGTATGTAGGGATAAGTGCTTTCTTCCGTGATTTATGCTCGAGATCACTCACATCAGATGGTATCCGCAATTTGGAAGTTAAAATACCGGTGATCCTATGCAACCTCGAGAAGATATTTCCTCCATCATTTTTTGATGTTATGGAGCATCTTGCTATTCATCTTGCGAGAGAAGCGGCACTCGGTGGTCCCGTGCAGTACAGGTGGATGTATTTGTACGAACGGTTTATGTTTCATCTGAAGAAGAAGGTCAAGAATTTAAGCAAGGTGGAGGGATCAATAGTGGCTCAGTGCATCAATGAGGAAACCTCAAACTTTGCTGAATACTACTTTCCATCAGAAGTTCGAACAAAAAGTCGAAGACCTGCACGGCATGATGATAGAGGTGAAAGGGCAACTTATTATGTTTATGTGCCAAACATGTTTACACAAATTGGACGACATAGTGGAAAGTCAACGGACCGGATACTTACAGTGGCTGAGCATGCTCATTTGCACACATATTTGCTTACAAACTGCGAAGACATTCTTGAATATGAGAGGTACATAGATTTAAAAATATGAATTATTTGCAATATTTTTGAAACATATCTAACATTTTTGTGTTTTTTACAGTATTTACTTGGCAGAGATGCGCTTAAAGTACCCGGATGCGACAGAAGAACAACTCGAACAACTCAAGCAAAACAACTTTGCAACATGGCTTTCTGATTATGTAAGTGTCTAATCAGTAATTAGTGGTAACTAACCGTTTTACTTATTATCTTTTAATGAACGAAAACATTTTTTTTTTGTTTTTATAGGTAAGCCATTGTTTAGCTATTGGGCACCCACCTAAAGATTGGTTACGTGAGATAGTTTGTGGTCCAAAGTTTGTTGCAAAGTCATATCCGAGATATTGCACACGAGGATATGCATTCAGAGTTCTTAAGGAAAATACTGTAAGGAGAACAATTGATTGTGGGGTTTCTTCGTCATCCGGAGACGATGTCTCATCATCCCCACCAATACGCTCCCTGTAATTTCGACTCGCGTTGGCCTAGAAGTAGTTGAGGCCCAGAACCAATACGTTCCCCGCAGGTTTGACTCGCGTTGGCCACCCGGGCTAGGGTTAAATCCCAAGAATACGTGGAGTGCTGTGGGCCTCGCGGAAATAGTCGGTTGACCACGGTCGCCGGAAACCCGCAGAAAAAGATCATCATCCCCACCACTTGTTAATAACCCAGTTTTTAAATATACGATTACGATAAATAATCGAATTGAATCGACCATACGATAAAGGCATTCTCCACCCTTTAATCTTCTTAATTTGTTAATGAAATTTTACTGTTAAAAAAAGGATTCCAACTGGATGCCTCCTACCGAATTTGAAGTGTCTACTACAACGAGAGAATAATAAACCATATTAACGGTGAAAAATGAGGAAGACAAAAAACAATGTAAGTGATATCGAGAACCAGCAAATTTATAGTAACTGACGTATGTAGCATGTTGCTAAAGCATTTTCTTTGATTTGGGGATATCTAGACCGAAACCCAACTATTTTTAAAAAAATAATAGTATAAATGACTTGTCCAATTCTGAGCTTTTTTGACGAAGCCTAAAACATTGTTTCATTTTCGTCTGCCCAAGTCTAAAGCATTATATACATTTTCTTGATGTTGGAACTTACTTCTTCTGTTGTTTAAATATTCAGTTTTGGTTAAAAATATATTCATTTTTGGTCGCTACAATGTAGTCGATTTCACGTCAACTATAGTGGATGCTTATCAATACCTACTTTTGTCTGTAATGGCATGTCGTTTTGTTGAAGGGATATATATTGTCATGTTTTTTTTTTTTTTTTGTCATCTGAACTTTCATTCACCAAGTATCGTAATTCTACAATCATCACAGATTTACAAACCCAACTACAAGGACACTAGCAAAAAAACTAACATACACAGATAATTTACCCCAACCAACCATAGATCAAACCAAAAAATTCTCCAAGTTAAACCATCCAATGTCAAGAAGAGACTAAGCATTTCTCATTCTCAAAGATATCCTTCAGCCAAAAAAGATAACCTGCAGCAACATAGGATTGAAATCTTTCACCTATAGTCACACTTTGTGCAATTAGAAAAGCACCTATGTTCCTTCTTTTATCTTCCTTTAAAAACCTCCACCATTCAATTTTCCTGAGCCTGATTGAGAAGTCAGAACTCATAGCTTTGAAAGATGGCCAAGCCATAGGTCTTGTGATCGCTCCAACAATCATTTCATCATCAAAAGCAAAGATCACCCTATTCATCTTATGGCTCACCATACTATCAATCGCCCACAAACACACATGAACCTTCAGTTCATTTAAGTTATTGAGACCAGTAAAAGCTCTCCTACTATGCAATAGCACCTTGCCTTCAGAATCTCTTAGAACCCACGCTGCTCCCCCCCATGCAATGTCTTTTCTCCAATGTACTCCAATATTGCATTTAACCCAAGAGTATTGGGAAGGCTCCCATTTCACTAATACTGACATCTTTAGCCTCTTTTCTTTCTCTACTCTTTTCACTTGAAATTCATCTGCAATAAACCAAGAATCAGCTTCATGACTGATTGTCTGCACTATCTCAAGGGCATTGAATCTCTTTCCTTCAAACCCGAAGATATTGCGATTCTTCCACAAATGCCATATAAACCAAGGAAACCTTCTTCTTGCCTTCAGCGTAGAATTTGAATTTTTCAACCCAAACATCAAGAAATGGATGTTAGAGTAAAACGAATTCTCATCAAACCCATTATGAGGAAGAGGGATGAGCGACAGAGCCCAAACTTGACGCGCCAAGGGGCAGGTAAAAAGAAGATGGTTAACAGATTCATCCTCAAATCCGCAAAGCTGACAACACAGATCCAATTTGACTTCTCTCTTGATCAATAATTCTCCAACTGGAATGGCATTGGAAATAGCTTTCCACAAAAAGGTTTTAATTTTGGGAGTTGTTCTCACTTTCCAAATAGAATCTTTCAAGAGGTTAAGAGACGGGAGGGCTTCAGCTTCTCGAATCATAGCAGAGTGTTTCTCATTATTCATCATCCAATAACCAGATTTCACAGAGTACACTCCATTTCTATTGTGGCACCAAGTCCAAAAGTCTTCTTCATCTACTGCTGGCTTCATCTTCATAATGCTTGCTATATCTTCAGGGTAGAAAAGCTCAGCCAGCACAGACGACTTCCAGGTCCTGGAATCTTGATCAATAAGATGACTAACCTTAAGATCCAAATCGACAATGAGGTTCATTATGAGAAGTCTCCGCATAGTCTCCCCTACAATCCAAGAATCCATCCAGACATTGATAGAATTTCCATTACCAACTTGTTTTCTAAGTCCCCGAACAAGCAGCTCTTTCCCAAATTGAATACTTCTCCACCCGTATGAGGGTCTGGCACCCAGTCGAGCATTTAAAAAGACGTCATTTAGGAAAATACCGGCTTTTATAGACTCTTGCAAATAGAGAATCAGGCTGGTAAAGTAACCTCCATGCCTGCTTAGCGAGAAGGGCTTGATTGAAGGTCTGAATGTCTTTAAAGGCTAACCCACCTTGTTGTTTTGAAAGACACATTTTCTCCCACTTCATCCAATGGATCTTGCGTTTATGTTCCAAAGAATCCCACCAAAAAGCAGCCATAGCTTGAGTAAGATTTTCACAGGAACTTTTAGGTAACTTAAAGCATGACATAGCATAGAGAGGCATAGCCATTGCCACTGCTTTAAGTAACACTTCTTTGCCACCCTGAGAAAGAAGCCTAGCAAAATACCCTGAGAGCCTGTCTTTTAATCTATCATAAATATATGCAAGCAACTCAGATTTAGAGCTACTGAAGCACTCAGGCAGACCAAGGTACGTTCCTGTTCCTCCTTCCTTCTCAATACACGTGATTCTTTTGATACTAACCTGGTTCTGAATCGAAACCTTCCTCCCAAAAGTGATAGCAGACTTCTCCAGATTAATCCTTTGACCTGTGGCTCTTCCATAAGTATTCAATATCTCCATCAACACTTTAGCTTGTTCATCACTGGCTTTACATACAAATAAGCTGTCATCTGCAAATAAAAGGTGATGAATCATCGGCCCTTTTTCATCAAACTGAATGCCTTCAAGTTTTCTTTCCTTCTCTGCCTTCTTAATAAGATGAATTAACCCCTCAGTACAAAGAACAAAAAGGAATGGAGACAAAGGGTCACCTTGTCTGAGTCCTCTACCCAGCTTAATATTTCCGAAAGGCTGATCATTAATTAGAACTGCAAACGAGACCGAAGATACACATTCCATAACTCTGTCAACCCAAGCCCCATTAAATCCCATTGCCTTCAACAGTCCTTGAAGATAAGCCCATTCAACCCGATCATAAGCCTTCGACATATCAGATTTGATTGCCATGAACTTATCTGAAATCTTGTCATTGGTGTGTAAGTTATGAATCAACTCATGTGCAATAAGAATGTTATCGGAGATTAACTTTTCTTCAACAAAGGCAGACTGAGTAGAGGAAACAATGTTCGGGAGTAAAGGCTTTAATCTCCAAACCAGGATTTTGGAAATTATCTTATAAAGGACCGAACATAAACTGATAGGCCTCAGATCAACCATTCTTTGGGGATCAGTGATCTTCGAAATTAGGCATAAGTGGGTAAAATTCCAATCTTTTGGGAGAAAGCCATGCATAAAGAACCTCTGAACCTCCTCTGTTACTTGTGCACCAACAATATCCCAATTACTTTGAAAAAACATCCCTGTCATCCCATCAGGTCCGGGCGCACTAGCAACATTTATAGCAAAAACAACATCTCTCACTTCAGCTTTAGAGACCTCCTTAATAAGATGCTCATTCATTCTTGGTGAGACCGAAGGTATAAACCCATCAAAGAGATCCTTTAAATCAGTCGAATTAGTTGATTTGAAAAGGTCAGTAAAGTAATTTGAAGCAACCTCCCCTTTGGCTGACTCTGAGAAGTGAGAGACCCCCTGATCATCTACCAGTTTCAGAACTTTTTTTTTTGCTCTGTTGGCTTTCACTGAAGCATGATAGAACTTGGTATTTCTGTCACCACATATGGTCCATTTATCTCTGCATTTCTGGCGCCAAAACTCTTCTTCTTCCTTGTAAGCATGCATCAAAAGTTTGTTGAGGTAGATTAGTCTCTGAGAAGATGGAAAAGATGAGGACTGTTCTTTTTCCAACTCCACCTGACACTGAATAAGCTTGTCTCTAGCATTCAAATTCTGAGATTTTTTCCAAATGCTGAGATTTCTCCTCACTTGATGAATCTTCTCTGATACCACAGAATTATCCTTCCAATGAGAACTCATCCATGCTTTTTTAATTTCCCTTTTAACCTGGTCGTTATTCAAAAACCGACTGTCATATCTGAACCTGCCAAGATGATGAGTCTCTTTCGCAAATAACTTGAGCAAAACAGGTCTATGATCGGATCCCCTCTTCTCTAGGAAAGTCTGAGATGAGTGAGGAAACATTGAAAACCAATTTTTGTTCCCAAAAGCCCTATCAAGCTTGCATTGGATCCATAAATCTCCTCTTTTACCTCCCCATGAGAATTCATTACCATAAGAAGGGAGTTCAGAAAGCTCTGCAGCATGAATCATATCATTAAAAGGTTGAAAATAGGCTTCATTTCTTCGAGGACCCTCTAGCTTCTCATCATTATTTCTTATGGCATTGAAATCTCCAAGCACACACCATGGGATTTTTCGATTAACCCCAATTCTTGAAAGTCTTTCCCAAACTCTAGGTATTTCTTTAAATACAGGATGACCATAAACACAAGAAACAAAATATTTACCATTACTTGACTGTACAGAAAAGTCAACAAGGTTCTTATCTACAAACTTGAACTCCAAACGAACCGAGTTCTTCCAAAAAAGCGCCAGGCCTCCGCTATACCCAATAGGATTAACAGTGAGAATCCTATCGTAACCCAGCCAATCCTGAAGGTCAACCAAAACATCTCTACCATTCTTAGTTTCCATCAAAAACAAAACCTCGGAGAATGTTCTTTACGCATCTCCCGTAATCTTGGAATCACTAAGTCGTGTGCACGGCCCACTCCTCGGCAATTCCAACTGACCATAGTCATATCAGATCTTGGGCGGTCCCTCAATTGGGACCACCACTTGTTTCTTAGACCTTGGCGAGTATTGAAATGTCTCCACATCAATCGAACTTTTTCTTTTTTCTGGGACAGCATGAACGTTATCTTTCTTCTTCCCCTCATTAAGACCAACAAATTTAACAACTTTCCCTTGACACTTTCTTACAAAAGAGCCCGGCCTCCTTCTTGGCATAGCACTCCTCCCTTTGGTCCCGGAAGAACAGGCATCAGAGATGCCAATGTTATAACCCGTAGAACCGCCAGGATTCCAACTACCACTTGCCGACTCCGAAAAAGCAACGTCTTCAGAAGCTAAACCCAAAAGTCTTGGCTCCATAGATAACGCATTTCCTGCTCTAAAGGCAGAGGCCATCAGTTTGCTTCCTCCAGGAGAGTTCATACTTCTGAGATTTTCATTTTGCTTCTGGAAATCAAAAACAAAACCCTTGCCTTTGTTCAGATCAGCTGTGAAGGTAGGAGACGGCTCAAATCTTAACATTGTCTTCTGAGCAATGGGATCATGTTCTATCTCCTTTAAGGACCATTTGATTCTTTCTTTTCTCGCCAATTTCTCAGCCCCTTCAGCTTCCAACAAATAATGCCTCATTCCTTCAAGCACTTCATTCGCAATTTTTGGACATCCATTCAAAGGGTTGATCCCAACTTGGGAATCAAGCACCACTCCGAAAAGGGGATCATCCTCTTTAATTACTCTCTCCGCAAGCTGACTTTGAAAATTCTCTATAGCTTTTCCTTTCACCTCCGCATGCGCATAAGCCGCTTGAAAGAACGGACATTGGGACTGTTCATGAGTTAGCCTTTGACAAGAGTAACATCTTTTTTGCAGTCTCTCATAATCATACAGAATTTTCACCACCTCTCCTCCAGGAACAGTAACAGTTTTGAAGCGCCTAAGAGGTTTAGAAAGATCAAACTTAACCTTGACTCTTATATAGTCTTTGAGTTGAGGTTTATCTGGATCAAACGCTACTTCAATGACTTGGCCAGCAAAATCTCCTAGCGACGTTAAAGCCGCCTTCGTATAATTGTTCACTGGAATATTACGCATCTGAACCCAAACCTCAATAAACTGCAAATAGTCTGGAGGTGGTCTCTCCACCCACCTTTCCATTGCCAGTGTCCACTGATTACTAGTGTGAACACCTTTGTTCAAAACATCTAACAAGTCATGCTCATGCTTGAAGATAAACTAGAACCTGTCTCTAGAAAGGGCCACACCTCTAACCCTATCATAAAGCCTCCACTTCCTAGGCATCTCCAGAATAACCTCTGAAATATTTTGACACTGGGGGTTAAGTAATCTCCCCACCAAACTTACAGCGTTCCGCTCTGTAGAGTAATACTCCGGCAAATATGGAATAACGAACGACTCTTCACCCTCTTCTAAAGTCATACCAAGCAACGCCTTATCCAAAGAAGGATCCATATCCTTGATACTCTTGAGGCGTAGACACCAGAAACACCTTCGACACTCTTCTATGATCCCAACCAGTAAAAGCCCTCTTTAAACCCGAAGTCTTGAATTTCCAAACGAAAGAAAAATTGCTATCACCGGGAACCAACAATTAACCACTCCACCCACAGATTCAATTGAAGGATACAACACTCAATATAATCGAAAAGGAAGGAATAAAGATTATATTGAGAAGACAAAGCCCAAAAAAGGGAAGCACGAAGTTTATCGCTTTTCTTATCGCCTTATCGTCTTGGTTCTTGAGCGCCCGCTTAAAACAATTATCAATATATTGTCATGTTTTATCTACAAAATAAATGCAACATAAGTGAATGTAATTAACGGTTATTTACAGTAATACTCCATCCGTTTCACAATGTAAGTAGTTTAGACTAAAAACACTAATATTAAAAAAGTTGATACTTTAAGAAAAATAATATTTAATTAATTTGTTCAACCAATTATAAAAAAATTGATGTTATTTGATTGGTTATACTATATCCAATAAATGTAAAAGTTATTTAGATGTTCGAAAACTACTTACATTTTAAAACAAAAGAATTTTCCTTAAATTACTTACGATAAAAATGGAGTGAGTACCTTTTAATGTCGGTCTCCTTAAATTACTTACGATAAAAATGGAGTGAGTACCTTTTAATGTCGGTCTCCTTAAATTACTTACGATAAAAATGGAGTGAGTACCTTTTAATGTCGGTCTCCTTAAATTACTTACGATAAAAATGGAGTGAGTACCTTTTAATGTCGGTCACGATAATATATCACGAGATAATGCGACGTTGATATACATAATGTTGAAATACATGTATCACCGCCGACATCACGGGTATGTATTGAAGCGCTAAACGAACTATATGGATGCTCCTAATTAATGCTGATGCTAAATTTGAGGAAAATATATCAAAAAAAAAGAAAACAAATAAAAAGGTAAGCACCACGTGGCTCTTAAGTATCTCAAAAGTTAGGTCTATATAATGTGAGAGGTACATGAAGGAGAGAGTATCGAAGAAACACACAGAGACACTTTGAAGCTTTAATGATTTAATTTCTCACAAGCATAAAAAAGAGCTAAAGAAAAAAGATGGGAACAGCTACTTTCATAGATATTCTTCTTGCTATCCTCTTGCCTCCTCTTGGAGTCTTTCTCAGATATGGTTGCGGGGTAATTAATTTTGCATAGATTTTTTAATTAGTCAACTTATATAATATGTAGTTCTTGATTCACATATTCACAATAAATATGATTTTTAATATATATTTTGTTGCAGGTAGAGTTTTGGATATGTTTGGTTTTGACGCTGCTTGGATACCTCCCTGGGATCATATACGCTCTTTATGTCCTCACCAAATGATTTACCATCTATCCTCTCTTCTTGTATCTTCATCTCCTTGTAAGCTTTTCCTCTTTACTCTCGTTCTCTCTATATGTTAACATGTACACATGTCATGATCATGCCCATGGAACGAGATTTAAGAAGATTCTTCTTTTGGTATAATTTTTTATTAGTACTAATTTTCGTTGTGAAAATCAAGTATATGTTTAGGTGGTGGTGAACCTTAAGACAGAAAAAAAAAAGAGTTAGGTGGTGAACATACACTCCACACCATGTGAATTCAGATGTTTTACAAAAATAATCATCAAACTAAGAACTTATGGTATGATAATTATTATATTTCAAGTTAGTTTAGATTAAGATATTATTAATAGTATTTTCGGAAACAGACTAGATAACCTGTACAGCAGTAAGACTACTGATAGAGATAGTATCTAAGTTTTTTTTTTTTTTTACATTTGCATTGTCATAGACTCATAGTACAAGAATTTTCAGATAACTTTTTAACTTATGCATTTGTTGTTATTATGATAGAGATGGTTTGAGTTTTTTTTTACATTTGCATTATCATAGACCCATAGTACAAGAATTTTCAGATAAATTTTTAACTTTGCATTTGTTGTTATTATGTAGGAACAGCTGTTCCGTCGCGTTCTCCTCTACTCGTTGTGTGTTACTAATTCATCGTTTCTTATGTTGTATTTGCATTTTGTTATATAATTTTCTGTTGATATAAAGAGGAGATGGTTTGTTACCTAATTGGATTTTTAATGCTATACTTTGAAATCGGAATTTGTGTTGCCTTGGTGGTAATAAGTCTCTAAACCTTACGTTATATAGCCCGTCGTTACACGCATCATTTCATCAACAATAAAGTGGCCCCCATTACTTGGCACCGTTTGCGATACCCACGAGGAACAGCAAACGCACTCACCTACCGGTTGTTATACCTAAGCATAAAACAACAACATCACGATGTTATTGTTATGTATACAGTTTCTTGATTTCTCATTAATTTGTCCAAGCAATCAAATCAAGCCAAAGCTTCAGAAACACTCCGAGCTTCACTTGAGCATTGATCAAAACTCTTACTTCAGTGGTCCAAACACAACTCTCCAAGAGATCATCCCAAAGCACTTAAGACAAAACCCTTTTTGAACTGCCATTCTCTTCGACACATGTGGCAATGAGCTTGGCTCGTCTGCGAATTCACCCATTTCAATATACAGTGCAGATGAAACGCGTGGTTGCAAGCTCCCCAAACTGCCCTAACACCATAACAAAACGGTCTTAAGACAAACACTTTTGTTTATTTATCATACAATAAGCAAATAAACAATGTTTCAGCCAGCCTGAGAAAGTGTGTGCTTCCTAAGTAACAAAACATGAAAAGCAGAGAAGTTTACTTAGAGGACAATCATCCCTTGCAATCAGGGGCAACAACCATCAAAAGCCACCCGACATATCCCACATGTTTCGTCTTGAGCACCCCATGTCCATGAAGCAACTGCATGCCATCTGTTCCCAAAGTAACCCCACCTTATTGTAAGAGCTCATGTGCAGGAGCTGAGATTGTACATTAGCTTGAGAAGGGGCTTACTCTGTTTCATTTCAGGGCATGCAGAACATAACAAGTAGCACAGGAAAGTCAATAACAACCATTTCATTTACTCTTTTACTTGTACAACAAAACCCATGCTTGCAGGTATTTTCAAAAACCCTAGTCTAATGTATAAGCATTAGTTTCGTGGATCACAAGGATCCTCATAAAATAACTATAAGTAAGTCATCAGCATAAAGGTTGTCTTTTCATCCACCTAAACAAAGAAGAAGTATTTGCATAATCAGTTTTGTTTCCGGATTCAATAGCCGCTGCTCTGCTCTCGATGAACTTCTCACCCAGGGCCAGGGATTCACAGACTCTCTGGTTCAATTCTCCATCAAACCGGTCTTGTAACTTAACCCAGTTCCTGGCTTATTCATTTGGTTCAATTAGTTTTTCTTGGGTAAGAACAAAAAATACTGGGCCTAGGTTGGACTTGCTTCATATGTAATCCCTTATGCTCTAATATTAAATACCCACTAATTATCAGATCATGAATCCAATCTTTCATGCAAGTGTTTTCTTTTCTTTTTTGAGAACTGGCTTTCGTATAAATGTTGTTTTAGGACTTAGTTTTTTTTTTTAACAACAAGGACTTATGTAAATGTCATTTTTTACTGCATGTATAAAGTTTAATTTTCATACATGTCTTTTTTTTTTTTGAACAACCAGATTTTCATACATGTTATATATATAAAATAGTGGTTAAAACAGTGGGTAAAAACATGATATAATCTCTAGAATATACACTATACATGTAAAATTAAGTTATACGGTCGAGCTCTAGGAATGCTTCCCACATGTGAGTTTGTTTTCTTCTTAACAAAAGAAATATTCCATTTTTTTTTTAATTTTCTCTGGTCCTATTTTTTGGGGTGAGAACTAATCCTGGGGTTGAACAATTAAAGTTAAGAGTGGTGATGCATGTTAGGTGCAAATAGATGGTACGCATTATCTCAAATTAGTCAGTCAATAGAGACCGACAAGCAGTGACTATTAAGGAGGTCTTGCAATGATCCACATAGTACCCAAATGACCTTTTCATGATTCTCACTTTATTTTCTATCTTGTCGGCAATTTGTTGAGCCTAATATATACACTTTTTATTTTGTCTCATCGAAAATTATGGACCAAGTTATATATGTGCACTAATCATCAAAACGTTCATGCTCAAACTTAGTTATAAGCTGCGTTGTTAGTGTTAATTTTTTTTTTTTGCTATGTATTGCGATTTGTGAGTGACATTTGTTTATCATATAGTGATCGAATCTTGTAGACTGAGACACTAACAAATCATGAGTTATATAGGCATCACTACGAGATCACTATACTTACAACCATTTAATAAAACAAAAGGGAATATTTTGGTTAATAATTGGCAGTAAAAGTAAGAGTGCGTGAACCAAGAAAAGGCTCTAAGCCAAGCAAAAGATAAGAAGAGGAATCAAAGTACTCACAAAATGTACCTTTTGTAAATAAAAACCCTGCAGCCTTATGTGTGGGGAAGAACTGAACAGGGACCTCCCCTCCATGCAAATAATATCTATCATATAAAGATTTTGATTCTACAGCTGGTTTCAAATCTTTGCATTTTTGGTATTTTATCTTTAAATGAATCTCAGTATATGATCGAGCATCTATACAAAAATATAACAAATACTCATATTTGTAGACAATATTGTTGTTAATTTGGTTTGATTAGTTTAGTTCCTTGGCTATGTCACAATTCATGCCCTGTCTAAATAAGAACGAATGACTTGCTCTAAATTACTTGTATATTGGATTATCTTCTAACTTATAGTCAATGTAAGATTTATAACCTAAACACATGGTTGGATATGAGATTTTGTGGGTAATAAACATTTAGTAAAAATATTAATAATTTTTATATATAATTTGGGAATCTATTTTATGTGTATATCTTTCGAAAAAAAAAATTGAGGGCCGAGACTAGTGTTTCACTAGACTGTCTTTAGATCCAGCCATGCCTGAACCGATCCTAAAATTTAAGAAACCATAAAAAAAATCCCGAGCAAAATTTTTTTAAAAAAATATTTTACAATTTGAAGATCATAGGATCTATATATATTAACTTTTTAGAATTCAGGAAACAGTACAAATGTTTTATTGGACTTTTTCCATGATCAACTATATTCATAACAAGGTACATCCTGAATATGGGTCTTTTGGAGAGTCCTTAGATCTTTTTTTTGTTGAAAAAACGAACCAATATATTAGCAATATAAATAGAAATGATTCTACAAGTTGAAGCTTTATCAATCTGTGGGCTATCGTTTGAGTACGTCTTCTGATGATTAATTTGGTTCCACGTAAATGAAAACAGAGTCCTTAGATCATGTTATTCCAGTTTTTATATCATTCTTATAAAAATAAAATGAACGAATTTTGGTGATGATTAAGTTTGGTTCTATCGAAAAAAATTATTTCTCTTAAAGTTAGCCAACTTTAAGAACCTTCTGTTCATCTTTATACAATTATGAGGATTTTTTTTTGGTGTACATAATGACGATTTTAGGAGGACTGGGACTAAGGAACAAGAACTCTACAAATCATCCTTATGATTGTGAATTAAATGGTCTAACTGAATTAAATTATTGAACTAGCTAGACGAATGAAATCAGTGAAAAAATATTGAAAAGCTAGAAGAAAATAACTATAAATAAAGATATATTATTAATATTTTACCCCCAAAAAGGATCCATTATTAACTACAATTAAGACACAATCAATACACCCTCATAATAAAGGACAAATCAAATAAATACTCCCTCCGTTTTTTAATATAAGTCGTTTTAGAATTGTGCACATAGATTAAAAAATCATTAATTTTTTATATTTACTAAACAAAAACATCATTAATTATTTACCTAACCACAAATCAACCAATAATAAAATAGAAGGTATATTATCATTGGTCATAACATTAACTGTTAATAAATTTTACAGAGAAAACTAAAAACGTCATATAATTTGAAACATAAAAATTTCTCTAAAACGATTTATATAAAAAAACGGAGGGAGTAGAAAACAATCTACATAGAATCAAATCAACCTTTGATCATCATCATTCATCAGCATGCCTTCTCGGATTGGTAAGGAGAGAGAGTTTGGCGCTCAGACTCAGAGACACGAGTGGCATGAAACTTGGCGATGAAGGCAGAAGCTTTGCGGTCGATACCAGGTTCAGCCACCCAATAACGTTTGTCCTCGTCACTAGCCATTACTTTGCGAGTGTAAACGACGTCGTCCCAAGAGGCGTCTACTTCCACTCTGTGAGATCTTCGTGTTTTAAAGAAGCTGAAGAGAGAGAACCTCTTGCTACTTTTTGATCTGTTTCCTCCCATTAGTATTTGTCTAGTTTTGGAACAGAACAAGAAGAGACACGAAAATGAAGAGAGGTTGTTTTAATGTGTTGGTGCTATAAGTGGAGATGTGGGTTTGTGCATGTATTTATAAGGAATATGGTTCACCAAAACAGTAGCTAGTGAAGCAATAATATAATAGTTTAACCGTTCATACGAAAATGTTAAATATCAGCAGACAGTAGTACGTAGCATGCAGCGATACAACGATAATTTTTTTTCAGTTGTCTTATTTAGTAATTCGATTTAATTTCAGTTTAATTTGTACTTTTTATAAAATATGTATTTAAAAAAAACTCATTGATATTTTATTTGGTTTGTTTTATTTGTCTTTTTCAACAATATGTAAAAAAAAGTTTTATATGACAAAATTAAAGTTTGGTTCGCTAAAAACGGTGCGTTTTTGGTCTGGAAGCGATTTTAGGAGATATTTTGTGCAATCTAGGGTTTTGCTTGCGTACTCGGCAAGGCTTTGCGCCGCTGCCATCGGGATCCTTGAGCGATGGCTTCGGAGAACTCGGAGGCTCCGGCCATCGTTGCTGAAACTGTTCCAGTGAACCATGTTACAAAAACAGCTACAAGTTGGGTATCTGTTGCCCAAGATAAGAAAACGTTGAAGAAGTATGAAGTGGATATTTCGACGCAGGACGTAGTTCATTCCGTTGAGATTCCAGATGGGGTTTTGGAGAAGGTAACTCCTTTATGGGAGGACTTTATGGTGGGAAAGTATCTAGATATGGCTCCACATGTTGCTAAGGTTCATGTTATCCTAAACAAGGTCTGGAACTATGGAGATACATCTTCTAAAATTGATGTTCATGAAGAAAACAACACAACGATGAGATTCAGGGTCCGTAATCCAAAGAGTAGGGACTGTAAAGGAATGTGGAATATTGCGGGAGTGCCGATGGTGGTCACTAAATGGACACCGAAAGCAGAAGAAGAGAAGCAAGAGGAGGATTTGATACCAATGTGGGTCCATGTGAAAAAGGTTCCCCTCCATATGTTTTCATGGGAAGGGCTCAGTTTCATAACGAGTGCAGTTGGACATCCGGTGAAGCTGCATCCGGACACTCTAGCATGTACTTCTTTTGAGGTGGCGAAGGTGTTTGTCAAAGTTGATATGTCTAAGGTTCTACCAAAGACAATAAACTTCTCAAAAAATGGTACGGAGTTCACGGCTGAATTCATTTATCCGTGGTTACCTTCAAGGTGCAATCTGTGTGACAAGTGGGGACATGTAGAAAAAGTCTGTGTGATGAATAAAGATGATGCTAAAAACCCACCTGAAGGAGATAAAGAAATGATTCAAAGAAGGACAGAAGTTGCAGAGGCTGTCAATGACTCTAAGACTGATAATGAGGTTGCGGTGATAACTCTTGGTAGTACTGATGATATGGGAAATCCAGACAAGGTGGATACTGAAGGGATAAAAGATAGCTGGTTAGAAGTATCTCCATCGAAGATAGGAAGATCTCCAATGAGATCACCAACTCGAAAACAACTGGAGGAACCGTTTATTTCAGCTTCAAAATTCTATGTTCTCTCTACGGAAGAAGAGGATGAAGAAGGTGAGACAAATGATGCCACCTCTGGGAATGCGATTGAGAGAAACGCTACTGGTGAAGAGGAGGATATCAGTGTAGTTGAGGAGCTCACTGAAAACAAACCTGTAGAGGATGATAGCCAGAGAGTACAGAAACAAAGAGGTACAAAGAAAGTGCAGAATAAGATGTTGGAGAACTCAGCTCTAGCGCTAGATGCAAATCCGGTTGCTATGAGTATAAGGTCCTCCCGCCGTCATCTTTAAATGTCAGGATTCTTCTGGAATGTGCACGGATTTAACAAAACTTTAAAACATTCCGTCGTAAAAGAGTAGGTAGGAAATAAAGAGATGTTGTTTGGTTGTCTCTTGGAGACAAGGGTGAAGGAAAGGAAGGCTGATAGGATCATAAACTCAGTGTTCAAAGACTGGTCTTCATTGACTAACTATGAACATAGTGCGGGAGGTCGTATTTGGCTAGTATGGAGGGATACAGTCCGTATTACTCCTGTATATAAGTCTGATCATATGATAACATGTTCGGTGGCATTAAAAGAAACAGAGGAGTTTTTCTGTACTTTTGTCTATGCGAGAAATACAGTTGAAGAAAGAAAACAATTATGGGAAGATTTGTGTGATCATCAAAGTACTCCATTGATTCAAGGGAAAGCTTGGATGATCATGAGAGATTTCAATGAAATTCTTGCTGGTGAAGAGCACTCCGGTTACGCACAAACGCCAAATCTGCCGCAGGGGATGAGAGACTTCCAAAAGATGGCTCGTCATTGTCTACTTAATGACTTAAGATCTCAGGGGCCTTTCTTTACGTGGTGTAATAAAAGGGAGGAGGGTCTGGTATGTAAAAAACTGGACAGAGTTCTACTCAATGATGTTGCTTTGCTCAGATTCTCGCAGGCTTATTCTGTTTTTGAGCCGGGTGGTTGCTCAGATCATCTTCGGTGTCGAATTCAGTTGATAAAGGAGGATGAGAAGATAAAGAAACCGTTTAAATATATCAATGCCATTGGGAAGCTACCGTCCTTTTTACCTATGGTGGAGGAATACTGGGCATCCAAGGAAAAGCTTTTCCACTCTACGTCTGCTATGTTTCGTTTCTCAAAAAAGCTCAAAGCCTTAAAACCTTTAATTAAGAATCTTGGTAGAGAGCAATTGGGAAACTTAACGAAGCGCGCAAATGAAGCTCATATGGATCTCTGTGAGAAAAAGAAAGCTACTTTGCTATTGCCTTCGGCAGAGGCAATAAAAGAGGAAGGTGAAGCTTATGAGCGATGGCTACATGTAGCAGGACTAGAAGAGGACTTTCTTAAACAGAAGTCTAAGCTTCATTGGCTTGAGGTAGGAGACCAAAGTAACAAGACTTTCCACAATGCAGTAAGAGTCCGCCAAGCGCAAAAATCAATGAAGGAAATAAAATGTTTGCAGGGCAAAGTGGCTATAACACATGAGGAGATTAAAGATGAAGCTGTTCGGTTCTTTTCAGAGTTTTTAAATAATCAACCAGAGGACTATCTTGGTGCAACAGAGGAAGAACTTGCGGAGTTAATCGATTTCAGATGTACACAGGAGGATATCTGTACACTTGAGAAAGAAGTAACAATGGAAGAGATCAAGAACACCTTATTCTCGATGCCATCAAACAAGTCGCCGGGTCCTAATGGATTTCCCTGTGAGTTTTTTAAAGCTACATGGTCTGTGATATCCCACGATTTTATAGTAGCCATTCAATCAGTGTTTATGAAGAGTTTCCTTCCAAAGGGGATTAACTCAATTGTCTTGGCTCTTATACCAAAAAAGACTGATGCATCGAATATGAAAGACTACAGACCTATTGTGTGTTGCAACATTCTATATAAGGTGGTGTCAAATATCATCGCCAACAGGCTCAAAACCCTTATGCCAAGAATAATCTCTGCAAATCAATCTGCTTTTATCCAAGGTAGATTATTAATGGAGAATGTCTTATTAGCTATAGATTTAGTCAAAGATTATCACAAGGAGAATATCTCACCGAGGTGTGCAATGAGGATTGATATATCCAAGGCATTTGACTCGGTTCAATGGCCCTTTTTTTCTGAAAACATTGATGGCTATGGGGTTCCCTGAGTCGTTTATCCATTGGATAAGACTCTGTATCACTACACCCTCTTTCTCGGTTCAGGTTAATGGTGAACTAGGAGGTTATTTTCAGAGTAAGCGGGGATTGAGACATGGCTGCTCACTCTCCCCCTATCTCTTTGTGTTGTGTATGAATGTGCTTTCTCTCAAGATTGATGAAGCTGTGCGGGAGCAGAGGTTTCAGTATCACCGCAGATGCAAATCTCTTTCTCTTACACACCTCTGCTTCGCAGATGACCTCATGGTGTTTGTGGAGGGTACAAAAGAATCAATAGAAGGAGCGATTACAGTGTTTGACGACTTTGCAACCTGGTCAGGGTTGAGGATCAGCTTGGAAAAATCCACAATCTTCATGGCTGGTATACCAGATCATACGCAGACCTTGATCCTAACTAACTTCCCATTCGCTAAAGGAGAGCTGCCAGTTCGATACCTAGGACTACCGTTGATGACTAAGACTATGACGAAGCAGGACTATCTCCCGCTGGCAGAGAAGATTCGCACACGTATAAGTACTTGGACGAGTCGGTTCCTGTCTTACACCGGTAGACTCCAACTGATCAGGTCAGAGATAATGAGCGTTGTGAACTTTTGGGCTTCTGCGTATAGACTTCCAGGGAAATGTATCAAAGAAATAGAACAACTCTGTTCAACATTTCTTTGGTCAGGTCCGGAACTCAAAACTACAGGAGCTAAAGTTGCTTGGAAGGTAGTGTGCACGGCTAAGGAAGCAGGTGGACACGGCATACGATCGCTGAAAGAGGTGGATAAGGTATACGGGTTAAAGCTCATTTGGAGAATGCTTTCCGGAAACTCATTATGGGGTCAATGGGTTAAGCAGAACCTGATGAAGAAGAAATCTTTTTGGGAGTTGAGCAATAAGAGCCAACAAGGCTCATGGATGTGGAAGAAGATCTTGAAGTTACGAAGCATTGCAAAAACTTTCCACAAAAAGGCAGTTGGTAATGGGAGGAACATCTCTTTCTGGTTCGAGAACTGGTCGGAGAAGGGAGTCCTATCAGACTTATTGGGTGAGAGAGGTATTATTGATCTAGGAATCAGAAGATAAGCCACAGTTGAGGAGGCTATACTTAGCCAAAGAAGGAGGAGAAGACACAGAACTGTAGTACTTATAGAAATTGAGGAAGAAATTGACAAGCTGAGAGAAAAGTTGATCACAGATGTTAGTGGTGATGATGTGGATCTTTGGAGATGCAGAACTGGATTTAAAAATCAGTTCTCTACCAAAGAAACGTGGTATCTACTTCAAGAGGAAAAGCCGCTGTGTGTGTGGACCAAGGGGGTCTGGTTTAAGAAAGCAACGCCAAAATTCTCGTTTGTAACTTGGATTGCGATGTTGGACAGGTTAACTACCATGGATAGAGTGTCTAAGTGGAGCGCCGGAGTTGATGAGACTTGTGTGCTCTGCAAAAACGCAGCCGAGACCCGGGATCATTTGTTTTTTAAATGCCCGTTCTCTTCACAGATTTGGATGGATATTTCTCACGGCATTCTACAAGGTTCCTATACGACAACATGGAGTGCACTTCAGGTGATTGTCTCTGATCAGAGACTGGAGGCGAAAAAGCTCTATTGTATCAGATATGCATTTCAGTGTGCTATTCATGTTATATGGAGAGAACGGAACAAGAGGAGGCATGGGGAGGATCCAACTATGCCAAGAGTCCTTGCGAAGTTTATTGATAAAAGTATAAGGAACAAGTTGAGATTAGTAACTGCTTTGGGAGGAAAGTTTACGGGCATTCTATCTTACTGGTTTGGAAGTAGAGACATTGGATAAAAATTAGGAGAAAAACTCTTTTAGCAAAGAAGCACCTGATGTAAAACAGTTTTTTTTGGTGAATATAATTTAACATTCATACAAAAAAGAGTTCTGTTCGCTTTAGGTTTTGGTGTGGCTCGAACCAAATTATGCATCTCTTTCTCAAAAGTATATTAATAAATTTAAATGTTTTATCACGCACTTCCTCCTCACTCGTTTGCATTTTTATTTTTATTTTTGGGAAGTTTTATATCAATTCAAGAAACAATGTCAAATTTTCAAAAGTTACAATTGTTCAAATATAAAGAGTGCAAATCATAATAACCGGGATGTTATTATCCGGTAATCTTAAGGGAGATATAACGGCGTGGATGGAGACACGTGGACTATGCACACAATCGTATGGTGGTGAAGATTTTGCAAAATCTCATGTAATAGTGTGTTGGTTTAAACTTTAAACTTTCAGCTGACCCCAAAAAGCATTGGTTAAGCATCCAAGTTCTCTGCTTTGTTTGGTCTTTTAGCTCACACTTTCTTTCTTCAACCTCTTTTCCCCTTTATAGTTTTTTTTTTTTGGAACCAAATCTTTTTTAAGAAACTGTTTTATTATTAGTTTTTAGTTACATTGAAATTTTCTTTGTTATTATCAAACTCAAAAACACTCTTACTTTCTTCTCCTTCTTTTCTTTCCCCACCAATCTTAGCAACTCTTGCCTAACTAAGGCCACTTTCATTTTTTCAAAACACTGTTCATTTTAGTCGCTAGATCCTCAACTAAACCTATGTATTTTTTTTCACCATAGAATCATCGGTCACTAATATTTAGAATGGGAATATAAACAATTTTTCGCTTGTGGAAGTTCTAGAATTTAGATCTACAATCTCTCTTATATCTAAAGTTAATATTTAAAAAACATCATTTAAAAGAATAATATTTTGTATAACTTTTTTTTATCCAGAACACAAGAGAACTAACTCTTTACTAGGAAAGTATACATTACGAAGATAATTCTAGTTTAACCTAACATCTGAAAGATGACCCTCCATCACTTGATTATGTTACCGCAGTCCACGTTTCAAAACATTTTACCAAAGACTCAAACTCTTTTAAGAACAAATATACTATCAACCAAATCAATGATTTGAACTGAATCTCTCGTATATTTTGTTAATTTCATTGAGCTTTCCTAGATCTTAATGATTAATATAAAGTGTCTGAATTTCTAATTAATTGACCGAACGATAAGAATTACAATACGTTAATTAAGATTGAATGACTATTTGATCAAAGTTAATCAGTCAACTATTATGTTGAATAATTACACGTTTCAGTAATGAGGATCAGGCAACTTGAATTTTCTATTTACGCTTGCTAGCATGTGAAGAATTGTAAAATAGTTTTTTTATCCAAACGCCGATTAGCAATTACTAATACAAAATACGCACGATTTTTCTTTGGGTTCGTGGAAAATAAAGTTAGGTTTGTGCTTTCTAACTGTATTGAACGTAAGTGAGGGAACTAATTTTCGGTTTCACATTAGCACAAAGATTAACTATTTTTGATTCCAAAAAATACTATATAGATTTAGGTAGAAATGTCCATATGTAATTTGGTAGGGATGCAGTATTGCTATTATATAAGAAGCACACAGTGTGTTACAAAAAAAAAAAAAAAGCACACAGTCAAAAGAGAAGTGAAAAAGAATCCGTTGAAGAATAAAAATACTCAATATTTTAATAGGACAATAAGAGTTCTTATATGTGGAATATATCCAAGAACTACAAGCTATACACTTCATCACTAATTAATATATATTATGCCGCTTTCATAAGATAATATCCTAATCTTCTTTGGTAATCTTTCACCTATAAACTGCAATTCTTTTAGCTGTAAGACTAGCATGTAAAATCGGAACATAGTTTTAGAATTGGAAGTTGATCTACTGGTCTTGAAATTCGTAATAGGAATATATATATATATATAAGATGGGTCGTAACTTGTACGTAACCAATATATCAAGAAGATAACAAAAACAATTAGCATTATTTATGAAGAATGAGATTGAGAACTACAAGTAAAGCTAAATTTCACTTTCTATAATATGAATGTTTATGAATCGGTTGCTATACAGTTTTGATGATCTTCTTATGGCATTTCTTCTAGTAACAACTATATATAATGTTCTAAAAATCGGTTTTGGACGGTGCATATGTGGCAAATCCGTCATAAACAAAATAAATGTTTCTAAAACAATTTTTAGAAAATCAGTCTAAACATGCCTTGTCGCCTGCCTATACACTAATCGCTCATGAAATATCTAATTATCACCGCCAACCGATTTTTAATCATTGATTAAATCATAGTCCCTTAAATAGGGGGGGGGGGGAAGAATGCATGAAGTTAGCTAGTCTCGAATTATTACTACAATGTTATGCAGCTGATTGGCTACTAGTGTTGTTGATGGTGACGAGCAAGAGAACAACTCAAAACACGTGAATCATTTGTAAACCCTATTAAAATATTAACGTTAAACATATCTTATGTTCGAGAGTAAAAATTCTCCACTCATCAACTATTCGTTTTCATTTACGTGGAACCAAATTAATCCATCAGAAGACGTACTCAAACGATAGCCAACAGATTGATAAAGCTCCAACTTGTAGAATCATTTCTATTTATATTGTTAATATATTGGTTCATTGCATTTAGTTTAAGATTATATATTCAAATTAATTAGCTGTAATCAATTACAATGATTATATAGTAATGTTTTTGTCTGAAAAGAAACGAATATAAAGCATAATTATGCACCCAAAAATAAAAGCGAATCCATATTCTAGTAAAATATCGCCAAACTGTGGAATTTTGTTTTTAAAATATTTTCTTTTTTTTTAGCCCTAAGGCATAGCAGAGTTGGAATTACATAGTGCTGATTTTGCCAGTTTATCAGCAGTAGAGTTTAGAGATCTAGGGATAAAGGAGAAATGCAATGAAGAAAACAGAGAAGATAGAGACTCGATGTCCAATGTTAATCCATAGATTTCCACCGGGTGTTGCTTCGAGTTGAGTGCTTTGATAAACACCTGGTTATCTGAGCGGATGCAGATTTTAATGTAGTGGAACGTCCTTGCATGTAAAAGAGCTTAACAAATGTCCTTAAAAAAATATATAAAAAAAAAAAAGAGCTTAACGAATGTCTTAAAAATATCATAAACCTATGTTTTACTTATTGAAATTTGGATTTTAAGTTTAAGAGAGTACGTCTTAGCATCAGTTATACAAATTAATAGAGAAAATTTACAAAAAATCTTCAACACAGTGCAAAAGCAAAACAGTTATGTGTGGATATTTACACAGCCGTGAAGAAAAATCTATTGTCTTAATCCTCATAAAACAATTAGATTTGTTAAGCCGTCTTGTAATATTTTCTGTAATATATACTAAGCAGCGTTAAAAAAATATGTTTTACGTAGCATGGAACTCATATGATTGAAGACACGTTAATTGGCTTTAGATGGCACGATGTTTTGATGAATTAAGCGACTTGGCATGATGTGCTCATGTCAGAGACAGCAGCGTCCAAAACGACATGTAGCATGTTATGCTATGAGATGACAACTCCAGGTATGTATGGTCAGAACAAGTTGGGAAGATAATGAGACAGAAAACAACAAACTCTTTTAAAAAAAATCTTTGTTCACTTTTACAAGATCATAACCCCCACAATAATTCACTCTTTCCCTACTCATTCATTATAACAAACAAAAGGGTTACAAAATCATCATACTGAGATTGAATAATAGTAACAAAACAGAGAAGATAATGAATATCTTGGACTCTTCCCTCTCTAGTTTTCGTGTTTGCAGATAACAACAGATAAATCATAAACCGAGCCATGGACACTGCTTCCTCGCATGTTCAGGTACTAACCTAGCCACCATCTCCACTGGCACACCTTTAAGCTCTGCTTTCACGCAACACATTAAAAAAAAAAACCATGAGTTGAAGTCACTTGTATCCTTTTTTGAGGTAACACTTTGAAGAATATGGTTAGTACCATGAGGCTTGAAGTTGAATAGTGGTGGAAGGAAACGTCCATTAGGCAACCGTGCATTCGGATCTCTAAGCTCGTCAAAGAACGGGTGGACCAATGCATCAAGCTAATAGGCAAGAACATAAGATAAATAAACAAGAGATGTTGCAAGAACGAAGGAAAAGTGAGAGAAAGTTGCAAACACTAACAGCTGAGCAACGGAGATTAGGAGAGTATTGAAGAAGCCTTGAGACCAAATCAACAGCTTCCGGAGGCATCCTCTTGTGGAAAATCTAGTCAACGATTAATATTCCAGTTAACAGCTAGTCAAAGAAGGCAATGAACTAGTTAAGTTTGATGTTTTTGCATGAAAAAACAAACTACCTTATGCCATGGATGAGCTTTAATCTGAGGGAACTTGAACTCAGTGTAATTGGGGTTCATGCATTTGATCTCTTCCCTTGTTGGTGTTCCCAAAACCTACTCAATACATGAACAAAGTCAAGTACATAATCATTACACAACAGAGAAGTTACTAAAGTGATATCAGTACAAAGGTTATTATACCTTTATGATCTCTACAAGCTGATCAACACCACTCTCACCAGGGAACAATGGCTGTCATAAACAAAAAAAGAACAGATTAGGACTTGAAACAGACCAAAGATGTTTTTGGTTTGAAATTTTTATTACCTGTCCGAGAAGAAGCTCAGCGAGAACACAACCTGTAGACCAGACATCAATGGCTGTAGTATACTCAGTTGCTCCAAAAATAAGCTCAGGTGCTCTATAATACCTTGAGCATATATATGAAATGTTTGGCTCTCCTCTAACCTGTTCCAAGAATCAAGAATTGGTCAATAAATAGATTCAAATAGAGAGAGAGAGAGAGAGAGTATCATCAACAAACTCACCAATACTTTAGCACTTCCAAAATCACAAAGCTTCACTTGATGTGTGTGTGGATTCACCAACAAGTTCTGAGGCTTTATGTCACGATGACACACGCCAATACAACGGTGAATGTAGGCTAAGGACCTAAATATCTGCCAAGAGATATACAAGACTCTTAAGAGAAGACCAGCAAGGAGATGAGACAAGTCTTTGAGATTGATATCTCTACCTGATAGGTGTAGAGTTTGACGTAGACGATAGGCATGCGTTGGTTAAGTTTGTTGTAGTGTTTGATAACTCTGTGAACTGTCTCAGGAACGTATTCGAGGACCAAGTTGAGGTAAAGCTCGTCTTTCTCGGTTGTTGAGAAGAAGCAGTGTTTTAAAGAGACTACGTTTGGATGGTCGAGTAGCCTCATTGTTTGTAGCTCACGGTTCTTGTACCTTCGGTCTTGCAAAACTTTCTTTATCGCTACAGTTTCTCCTGTCTCTAAACATTTCGCCTGTAAGAGAAAAAAAATGATCACATAAGTGGCAAAGACATGGTTTGATAGAGAAGAGGAGGAACAAAAACTCAAAAATCAAAACTCACTTGGAAGACAACGCCGAAGGAGCCATGTCCAACAACTCTCTCTGCCATGTAACTGATTGTCTGCAATTTTAGCATCCCAAGAACATTTCACTTAGCTATTGCAAATACTACTCAGGGCCGGTCTTGAGTATAGACTGGTGAAACATTGGACTATTGTCCCCAATTTTTTTTTTCTTTTAAAGTATATATATAAAGGCTCCAAATTTATAACAAAAAATTATATAAACTCTTACTAAATTGTCTATAGCCCCTAAAATCTCACCACCAGCCCAGAGTATATTCGATTCACTTAGCTAATGCAAATACACTTAGGCTGGTGAAGCATTGGTTTATGACCCCCAATTTTTTTAAAAAAAATTACATATATAAAGGCCCCAAAAATTTTTTAAAAAATTTATATAAACTACTAAATTGTCTATAGTCCTCTTAAAATCTCAGGACCGATACACTTGAATCGGTTTACAAAGGATGGGTTTTGCGCAGACACAAACCTGCTTTGGTTGGCCATTTCTTCCACCTATAGTAGTAACTATTATATGACCAGTCTCTGTGACATTTCCGTTTACTATTGTAGCTTCCATTTCCTGGTGAGATCATCAATCAAGTCAGTTTTAACAGAAACAACGTAAACAGAATCTGATACAAAAAAAGAAACATACTTTATCATCTTGAATTTTCATGTGATTCATCTCTTCAGGTAATCTATCAACATCAGCAGTAACGTTTCCGTTAGAATCTCTAACCGCGGCACTAGGCTCTACGCCCACCGTGGCCATTAGAAACTTTTTTAAAAAAGAAGAAGATTCTTCCTTTGTCTTCAAATCTTGATCAGATCAAATCCTGCAGCAAAGAGAAGAGGGTACTCAATCAACAGAGCTAATCTCAAGACTCATCTGGGAGCTAATCAACATGCAAAGTTCTGATTTTTAACGTGATAATGGAAACAACAATCACCTAAAAATCAGGATCTAGCAAAAAAAAAATTAAGGGAAATATTTGATGGAAAAGGGATAAATCCATAAAAATACCACAAAAAGACAGAAACTTTCAACTCAGACAACACGCAGACAATCAAATTCAAACTCATCTTTGGACATATCTACCGATCTATACAGCTTAGAGACGTACCAGAGACAACCCATAAATTTGAGATCCACAGGGAAGAAAGGAAGATGGGTTGATGATGAATTCTCTCCTCTCTCTCTCTCTCTCTCTCTCTCTCTCTCTCTCTCTCTCTCTCTCTCTTCTCTCCTCTCTCTTCCTTTTTTCAGTTTGGTCTGAATGATAATAATTTTGTAAGAATAAAAACGGAAGCTCTGTGGCTGGGCTTTTTAATGAGGGCAGCAATGCTATAATGCGCTGGTGACAGTCATATCTTAAAAATCAAATCAAATCCAAAAATAAAAAAAATCAACTAATAAAAACTAAAAAGATAAGAAGACATCGGAGTTAGTAATAAATTGGAGTTTGAAAGTACATCGGGTTTAGTTTTTCCTTTTTGACCATTCAAACTTCTTTTGCCACCACTCTTCTAATCTAATTACCTGTATTTATATTAATGCAACCTACTAAAAACGTTGATCTTCTCTATTTCTTTTTAAAAAATAGATTGTGATTAGTTGGAGTGACATACTTACAAAGATAACCCTAAATAATGCTAGCTGGTTTTAATCTAAGGAATCAAGATTTAAACTACTTCATTTTGCATAAGTTTAGTGGTACATTATTATTTTTATTTTAATAGCTGATCCTTTTTTATTGCTAGCTTTTTTAGAAAAAGGAGTCAAACTCCTCGTGACAAAGTTGATAAAGCTAAATTGACTAAATTGCACTAATTCTTTTATTATTTTTATTTCTTTTATAGATGTACAATAATTAGTTCATAAATGCCATACAATTGTCTGCTAGTATAAAATTAAGAGAACCTAGTTTAACAACCAACAGCTATAAATATAATGGCATTTTCCAGCCAAGTATATAGTTTATAATTGTGGTTTTAGTTTAAATCTAAGAACCGAATCATATAATTAAAATGGATGGGACATTTTGAAATTTTGGACAAAGCTGGTGAAGGTGGGGTCGGTGAGAAAACGACAAAGTAGGAGTAGTTTGGCTGTTTTCTGTTTACTATTACATCCATGAATACGCATATATAATGGATATATCGGAATATGCCAAAGAGTTTACAGGTTGAACCGGGACCATATGTCAAACGTGTCGGAGACGCAAGAAAAAACTAAAGCAGAAGAAAATAAAATTTTCAAATTTATCAGCGTCAGCGACCACTTTATAGGAATGGGAAAACATATCTGCCGTCGGTGGACGGGCCACCGGAAAGTAACATGTTTAAATTGGGCTTTGTAGTGGGCTTGTGAAATAATGTTTAAATCTATGATCAGGCCGAAAGTATGAACCTCTAGCAAACAAGTTATTTTAGTAGTAAAGCCCATCATGAGAGAGGGTCAGTCCAACATAGTGCTCAAACAGGTTACGGTTATGGAAACCTAGAGCTGACACTGATGCCTTGATCGAGTCACTATGTTGAACACTAGAGATGCCATTAACCTGGTCACCTTGTAACTTTTGAACACTTAATCCGCGGGGCGACGATAGAGTTATGATTGATATTTGAAATATCCCCATGACAGTGTGGACTTTAGCTGCATATAGATATAATAGATATGTGACCATTGGATTCAAGAACTTGATAAGTCAGCAATTTTGACTGTAGAGAAGCTGTAAACTCCAAAAGGCAGCCGTCATTGGTTTTGGTCGGCAGCGTCTGAGGTCCAATGTCATGGTAAACAAAAAGACAAATGCTAGATCATGTCCACAAGTTCTGACGGGTCGATTTGTAAGTGTCAACGCGTATACACTGAGAAATTAGAATGCCATTTAATTTGCCGATGCTAAGAAAATGACCACTCCATAACGGAAGAGCCATTTTTGGCATTGGTATATGAAGAATGTGTGATCCAAGATATGGCAACATTTCAAGGAGTTTCCTGAGTTTTTTGGTTACCAAATATAAATAAAAAGTTTTTCATAATCGAGAATAGAATCAACTATTTTGGACCCGAATTGATATTTACCATCTAATTTTTTTTGGGACCAAAATGTGACATGCCTAGCATTCGCCGAGACATATGTCAACAATAATATGCAAGCAAGTACTTTGGGTTTTTTTTTAGCGTTTTTCTCGAGACTTGGCTTGAGTTGCATGTATCGTAGCATCTCGGCCGGATTAGAGCCTGGCTAATCCTTATTTAGAATGTTATAGAATCACAAGGATAATTATAAACAAAAGGTGTAGGAGGTCAGAAAGTGGTGGGTGGTCCTTGAGCCTTGAAGGAATCAAAGAAGACATCTCACACTTGACCCCAATTATCATGCCACCTTCTCGTCTCCATCCATTTTCGTTGTCATCTCTTTTTTTCTTGAGGTTTTACTCTTCAAACGTGTCACCTCTTTAATGGCAAAATCTCATCTTGTATTTTTCAGTTGCGTTTTTTAAATGTGATCTATTTTCCGTATTTGTAGCCATAAAACGTTTTTATGACGTCAAAATTTTTCTTCAAACATTAAACCGTATTCGAACTCGCGTCAGCATAACCACATCATATTTTCTAACATGTTGATCTGTCATCATTTAGAGTACTGTCAAATATTATAGCCTCTTCAATTTCTATACATATCCAACATTAATGTAATCATGTTCTTTTTAACTATCAAATATTGTACTTCAGTTCATATGATCAAGATTGATATATTCTTCTCCAATCAGCTGACGTTCAGACAATAGACGTAACTTTAATCTCTACATAAATTTCATCATGTACACAACTCTAGTTAGAAAAGAATGTAATCTGGATACATATGTATAAGGACAAAGTATGATAAATGCACTCAATTTGTTTTTTTTTTTTTTGAAAAAGGCTTAATGCACTCAATTTGTTTCACAAAGTTGTTTAGATGTAGGACACACGAAAGTTTTTTTTTTAACTTTTTATCATTTTATATGAATATTATTTCCTCACATGAAAATAAAATCTGTTCGAGAAGAAACTAAATTCAGATAAAGAGATTTCACATGCGACGCACTCTGAACAAAAGAGTCGGACCGTAGGGTCTGCATGCACATGCCTCTCGTGTATATTTTAAACTTTATTTTAATTTCAGTTTTTGGCATATAGCTTAGAATATCAAATTTATATTTTCTTAACAAATATATTGAAATTTGCGCAGGGTGAATGGGCCATTGATTTTATAAATTCCGATTTAGAAGTTGGACATATAAACTAGACAGTAGACACACATAATTTGTCCTTACACATTTAAATATTTATTATACTCTAATGTCAATTATTTTAAGGTTAGCATTGAGACAAATGGTTGTATTGGAAGTTAACTATCTGATAATTACTTGTCTATTAATATTTGAGACACTATGATGTCCAAAATTTGTAAAAAAAAATATTTACAACTAAAACTTATGAAATAACACCAAAACACTTCGAACGACAAACAACAAAACAATTTCATTGCAAACAATTGATTAAAAATATTCGGATTATAATTTTTTAAAATAATTGTGTTACAAAAAAAAAAATTGTAAAATAATTAATCAAAACAAATATTACACACATTGGCTATAACGCCGAGCCGAGTTTATCAGACGGCTGAAACTCAGACAGTATCTTGGATAGAGCTGTCATGGCTCGGACTTGCATTTCCAACGCACCTATGTAATCGGCCGTCTCGTCCAAAAGCTCCGGTAACGCCGTTCTCCGGCAGCCAGGCACCAACCCACCTAGAACTCTGACCCGAGTTCTCACCGGCGACAACTTCCAACTCCTTCCTCCGTCTCCCCTGGCCGTAGACACCGGCTTTGTATTCTTGTGCCGGTACAGACCATTCCCGAGTGGACTCACCAAAATGGCTCTGCTCCACCGAGTAGTACCACGAGCCGTAGCTGCAAGCATTTTGTTGGCCGTGTCTCGGACCGTTGTGCTCCGCCGTGAACGCCGGAGAGCGTTGTAAAGCTTTAAGGAATAAACCTTCTGAGCCGCCGTGGCTCTCCATCTCCAACTAAGATGCCTCGCTGGAGCTTCTGAACTTCTTCTTGATCGACTAAGCCTGAGAAAAGGGATTGTTTCAGTTCCTTCTACGTCTAGCGACGTTGAAGGATTCGCTGCACTACCCTGTTCAGAAGACATTCACAAGAGCTCTAAAGAACACTAACTAAACGATTATGTCGAGAAATGTGATTTTATGTTGATAATTCAGAGTAACTGGAGGGATCTCTATATATAAACATTTGGGAGATGCCATTCTTAATGCAACTATTTTCTATATTTTATTTGTTTATTTTTTTTGTAACATATTTTTTTTGTTTATAGTTCTTGTCTTTTTCGATTAAATACCATTATGTATATTTTTTTTTTCTTGAATAATAGACATCCCGATTCACTTTGGCCACTAATGATTCACCAGGTGACTGCAAAAATCAGTTTCCTAAAATAAAATTATGCATTTTAAGGTTTGAAACTTGATTTCTCCATTTCAAAGAGATGTATGCTTTGGAGTTTTCATTCATATGAAAAAACATCTTAAATATGATTATTAATACATTATTTTGTGATTAATTATTTCGTACAACCTATATCCAAACAAAATTTAAGAAATACAATTAATTTTTTGTAAGTTTACAATTTACCATTGTTACCTAATAAAAAATATATTAAAGATATAAAATATATCTTTTAAAACATAATTAATTTTGAAAATGATGGAATAACTAAAAGGAACAAAAATATCTTCTTTTTTAGCGTGACGGCCAACAAAAATATATATCTTCAATATGATATTTTCAATATATTTTGATAGATATTTTACACAAAGGCTGGAATTTAGGCTTTTTACATACCTATTTATGATGGTGAGCGGCGTAAATTTATGTTATGACCTTGATTTGTTTGATTTGTAGGTTTTTAATTCCCCTATATATTATTTGTGAAACATTACAACTTCTTTTTGTAGCCACGTGTCATCACTATGATGATTCTTAGAATTATTAGAGAAATATGTTGGTTCATCTAATTATATAATAAGCTTTTTATTAAACTAACCATAAATTCATTATTAATATCATTTATTATTTCTTTAAATAAAGATTTCGGAATTGCCTAATGTGGCTAAAGTATATATGACAATTAATGATTTTGAATAATAAAGATCTGATAAAAAAATGTATCTTCTATCAAATTTGTTTAATTTAAAACTATTAAAATAATTTTTAAAAAAAACACAATAACCATATTATAAAAATTTAGATTTTTCTGTATATGTTATATTTTGAATTTTAAAAAACGACTATAAATTACTAAAACTGTTAAAAGTCTCACATTCAAATTTTGCGATCCATGGTTTAAAATTTTTGTTATGACAAAATACAAATAATTACAAAATCATATAAGTAAAAGTCTAATTCAATTAATCATTAAGATTTAAAATATATATGTATATATATCATTCTAAATTAAACTATAAACCATATTGAATAAATAAATATTTTAGTTTCAAAATTTATTTTAAATAATTTTTTTTGATAAAAGTTTTGAGCTAACATGATAATTTTTTTTAAAATTATAAATTACTAAAATTATTAATCCCACAATAAAAATTTTGTTATCAGTAATTTAAAATTTTTGCTATTAAA
>NC_027750.1:22806950-22807891 GCF_000695525.1 Brassica oleracea var. oleracea | reverse complement strand
ATATATATTTAATATTTCATAATATGTAAGAACATAAAATACATACAATAATATACATATATATAATATTTATCCCGCGCGTTAGTACTAAAATAACAAAATTGTGGACGGTGTAATAATGTGGAGGGCAATGATTGGTGGTAATATAACCAATAGATAGAACGCATAGCTATAAAACAAAATTTAACATAAAGAAACAAGAAAAACTAATGAGCTTTTAAGGAAAGGGAAAATTACCAAAATATGACTTACAACTTGATTTCAAATGCAAAAGTAAACCCAAACTTGAATCAAATGCAAAAGTAACCTAAAAGACTATTGAAATTACAACCAGTCCCTTGTGAACAAACAAAAAAATCGAAAATTTTTTACGTTTCTAACCCCCGTAAGTCGTCTGTCCAGACGACTTTACCTAAAAGGCTACTGGAAAGTCGTCTGGACTAGTTCTACTAAGAAATAATTTAACAATTTTGTAAAAAATATTTTGATAAGTGAAAAATTGAAATCATGTAATTGAAATAATGTAATTAACATATGTTTTAGGAGATATAAATTAAGATATAACAAAAGTTAATTGTTTTCAATATAAATGAGTGAAAGTAGTGAGTCATGACATTCTTTGGTTTAGGTTTTGCCAACATATGTTGTAGTATTGTATGTGTTCTTAGCGTTAGATTTTGGAATGCATAAATTATTTTTTGAAAACTTTAAAATTTACCTAAGTGTGTTTATTTCTGTGTATAGTAAACACTATTTAAGTATAACTACGGGTTTATAACGTGGTTAGTTAGTTAATTTAGTCAATTTAGTTTAGGGGTTAAATTTAGGGTCTGGGGCGACTTACTAGTAAGTCGTCCAAACCGGACCGAACCTTTAATTTCACAATGTACTTTAAAACCTAACCGGATTATTTACCGGACATATATAAGGTGTTTTTTTTA
>NC_027750.1:22805993-22806848 GCF_000695525.1 Brassica oleracea var. oleracea | reverse complement strand
TCTCATCGTTCTCATCGTTCTCACCGCCGGTTATCTCTCTACCGTTATCACTGTTGTTCTCACCACCGTTCTCACAGTCGGTTCCTCTATATAAGATCTGAGAGGAAACCCTAGCGCGCATTCTCTCAGAGGCGTCTCGTTGAACTCCGCCGCCGGTAAGTTATATCTCTTAGTGTCGAGTGATTGATTGAGGAAAAGATGAACATAAAACGTTGTCTCTATCAATTTATACACTTATTCTTTTTTCACGTCTATTTTTGCAGATATATAACCGCTATGTCGAAGGCAACTATATCTTCTCCGAATTTCCAGGTCTGCTTTAAAATGTTCTACTGGAAGTCTTGGAAGACTTATAATTAAGTCGTCTGCAAAGTCTTAATTATAACTCTTTCAGCTGGAAAACTTGCGAGACGACTTAATTATAAGTCTTTGATTGTTTTGAGATGGTTGACTTAATTATGTCTTTGATTGTTTTGAGATGGTTGTCTTTGATTGTTTTGCATGAAAAAAAAGTGGATATACCAGAACTCTCCCGTAGGATACATACATTAGGGGAAGAGCCCCCCGCAGTGCATAGCATTTTGTATCACACTTGTTGGACGTTGCATACTGCTTTAAAGAAAGCTCTTCATGATGACGAATATGAAGAGCTGAAGGAGTCGAAGTTGGGAGTTTTCATCAAGTTCCAAGAGCTGGGATTTGATTGGGCTTCAAGGCTGGTTCACTACATGCTCGGTTTTCCAGCTGGACATAAAGAAGAAATATGAGCAGTGAAGTCTCGTTGGTCCAGAACCTTTGAGGTTTTCAATGTTAGAGTTTGAAAACCTCACTGGTCTAAACTGCGAGTACATCGAG
>NC_027750.1:22803918-22805710 GCF_000695525.1 Brassica oleracea var. oleracea | reverse complement strand
CCGGAATTGGGTGCTAATTATGGTAATCCTCTCCCAAACAATCCGTCTCCACCGATACTGGCTTACAAGGGTCGCAAAGGACACAAACAGTTTAAAGAGGTTATCCTCAGTCAGGTATTTACTGCAATCTGAACGACTTCGCAGAAAACTTATAATTAAGTCGTATGATAAGTCTTCCAACTGGACGACTTAGTGGAAAACTGATAATTAAGTCGTCTGAAAAGTCTTCCAGCTGGATGACTTAATAGAAGACTTATAATTAAGTAGTCTGGGAAGACTATCCAGACTACTTAATTATAAGTCTTCTACTAAGTCTTCCAGCTGGAAGACTTTCCAGATGGAAGACTTTCCAGACGACTTAATTATAAGTCGACTGTGAAGTCTTTTCTTTCCATCTTTCTTAATCTGTCAAATATCTAAGTTCATATCTTCTATTTACTGCAGACTAGGGTGATCAACTTTGTTCAGAAAGACATTGGTGAAATGTTTCCAAAATGGGAGTTTTATGTTGAGGACACGCCCGCGGAGAACATAATTAAACTCATGTTTGTAAAGAAACCGTGGAAGTGGACCATGGATTGATGGGAAGTCACCGGTACTTGGGTTAATACAAAGCCGGCGGTTGTGAGTCCAGCGAAGAAAAAGGTAGTGAGGGAATACAGTCCAAGACCTCGGAAGAAAGCTCGTAAAGAGGCTAGTGAAGAGGCAGCTGCAGTGACTAGTGAAGAGGCAGCTGCAGAGGCTAGTGAAGAGGTTCATACGACTGTTGGTGGGTTGATCAAAGAGGATATTAAAACCATGTTCAAGGACATAGTTGATGCCATGAGGAAAGGGTTTGGGACGTGCTTTAAGGAGATCAAGTATCTGTCGGAAAGGGTGAAAGCTGTGGAGAAGAAGGTTGGTATCACCACAAAACGGAAAGGGACATCAGCTCAAAATACTACCCCTCTACCTAAGCCGACGCTCAAACCCGGGGTTAGTAATGAATCCTCTCCCAACCAGAGATTGACTAGACAAAGTCTTAAGAATAAGAACTGAAAAGTTTCATTTGCTTTGTTTCTTGTATGTGAGAACATGTGTGCTTTGTTTATAGTGTATGAAATGGATCTTTCGACAAAGTCATTGGTTATTATTGTTTGAAATGGATCTTTGGTTATTATTGTATAAACCCATCTTGTATATTGCAGAGTGAAAGTGTTAATGGGACGAACGCGGGAAGGAAGAGCTTGCCGGAGGATAAAGGTCCAGATGTGCCCGCAGATGCTAGTTCCTTGAAAGATAAAGCTCCAGAACCGAGCCTTGTTCTATTGAAAAAAAATCAATCCACTGTTTCGGAATTACAGAAGGAGGATGCTAGATATCTGGGAAAGAGGGATGCTGCTTTGGCACTTTGCCGTGCAAAGAGATCGAACAAGGAAACTTGCTGCCTCACAGCAATCTCCTTATACGGCAAACAGCACGGCCAAAGTGATCATTCCAAACAAAAAGCTTTATCCAGGCTATAATCCTTTTGCACCAATTGACAAGAAGAAGTTGAAGGAGCTCGCTGATTGGTTGAAAACTTGTCCGTAAGTGTTTGCTTTTCCCATAATAGCTTGCTTTAGTTTACAAAAACTGACTGCTTTTCAACATTTTGTGTTTGTAGTCATTATAGAACACCTCTCGATAAAATACCATGGACAAGTAGAACTTGGTGGTATCAAATCCTCTGGACCTCCTTAGAGTGGCTGGAGGACTGTGTAAGTCTTCTGCTATGACTTAGATGACTTACTGATAAGTTTTCTTTGTAGAC
>NC_027750.1:22795152-22801463 GCF_000695525.1 Brassica oleracea var. oleracea | reverse complement strand
ATTCTTCTGCTGATCCTTTCACCAATGTTTGTGCATATAAAAGTGCTCTGTATGAAGTGGTGTAATCAAGCGTCATGCCAAACATGTTCTTCATTGCATCAGTGATATGCTGCGGATTCAACCCATCAATGATTCCAACACGATCAATGAAAAGCCTACCAACATAATTCGGAGTACAGTGTCTCTGCTGAGCGAGTCGGTCTCCCACTGAGCATGTATGTTTTTCCACATACTTTGTTACCCAAAACGTGTTTGTCCCATGTTTCACACTCGCTCTGACCTTCCATTGACAACCACTAACCGGACATGTTGTCACAAGGAGAGTTTTCGTTGACTTGTATATTCTGAAGGAGAACCTAAACCTCACTGCTGTCAACCGCAGCTCTGAAAGCAGTGCATCCTTGCTAACAAAACTCTGGTTGACATAGATACTGTTACCATTCGATCTTCCTCCTTCAATATTTTTGATACCTTCAAAACACATATCATCATCTTCCTCATCCTCATCTTCAACCTTTCCATAAACACTGTAATCCGCACCATCTTCGTCCGCTTCAGCAACAATAGAGATACCAGGATCCTCCTCCCCATCGTCCTCCTCCCCATCATCCTCCTCTCCATCATCCTCCAAATCATCATCATCATCTTCAAAACATTCATCAGCTTCATCATCTTCTTCCCTGAATTCTAAAACCGTTTCCACCTTGCTACGGCTTGATACACAAAGCCGTACTCCATGCGTTTTGGTTATCTCGAACAAGTTTCGAACTTGTCTATCACTTGTAACATGAATAGGAGGGGTGTCTGGAGCCTGCATCATTTCTGCTGGTAATGAGTAGGTTATCTCCACAGATTTTGTGCTCATGTCGAGGTTATAATCTTTTTGAGTAATTGAAAGTCGTCCAGGTAGACGACGTACGAGAAAGTCGTCCGAGATAAGCAAGGTTTGACCATAATCTAGGAAATAAATCTGGACGACTTTGCTTATCCTGGACGACTTTCAAGTAAGTCGTCTTACTTGACGACTTCCGCGTAAGTCGTCTGGGAAAAGTTAAATATTTAAGTTGTATTTTCCAATTGCAAAAGTAACTTGAGACGACTTACAGATAAGTCGTTTGCTTTAATAAAATATTGAATTTTTTATTTTCCCGGAGACGACTTACTGGTAATTCGTCCAGAAAAAATCAAATATCTAACACACTTCGGTCAAATGCAAAACTAACTCGTTTATCATAGACGACTTATCAGTAAGTCGACTTATCAGTAAGTCGTCTAGGGTATTCTCTAGATTTTTTTTTAACAAACAAAGATGACGACTTACAAGTAAGTTGTCCGTTTGACCAGAAGACTTACCTACAGCCAGAGTACTTAAGGGTAAGTCTTCTACACGAACAGATCTGGAAAAAATTCCAATTTCATACCTTAAACTAGTGAGATGACTTCCTTAGCACACAGAGTCTTCTCCAACCACCCAGAATCTCAAACGTAAGTAACCCACCAAGAATAGTATGCTTGAATGGCTCTATCAACCATAAAAAAAATTTTGAATCAAAAGCTTGAAGTTTTTAGATGAATATGGAGGCAAAGTGAAAGAGATGTTGTTTTTAGTTCATAACAAGTGAGAAAGAGAGAGTGTAAATCGATTTTAGGTGCATTAAGAGCTTCAAATTGGTTGTTCATGATGGTTGGGGTATTGATAACAATGACAATCTTGTAATTACTTGAAGATGATGAGGGTGAAAGAGTAAAAATGTCATTTTCGGAAGAAAAAAGAAACTTGATGGCATTTTCGTGAATTATATGAACTTGTGGGGTTAATAGGACAAAAGAAAAATCCAAGAAAAGCATGAGTTAGTTTTAGATTTGACTTTGAATTTTGAGTCAATCTTGCAAAAAGCCCTTTAAAGAAGGGAAAATTGCCAAATATGACTCACAACTTGATTTCAAACACAAAAGTAAACCCAAACTTGAATCAAATGCAAAAGTAACCTAAAAGACTATTGAAATTACAATCAACCCCTTGTGAACAAACAAAAAAACCGAATTTTTTTTACGTTTCTAACCCCCGTAATTCGTCTGTCCAGACGACTTACTGGAAAGTCGTCTGGACTAGTTCTACTTAGAAATAATTTAAAAATTTTGTAAAAAATATTTTGATAATTGAAAAATTGAAATCATATAATTAACATATGTTTTAAGAGATATAAATTAAGATATAACAAAAGTTAATTGTTTTCAACATAGATGAGTGAAAGTAGTGAGTCATGATATTCTTTGGTTTAGGTTTTGCCAACATATGTTGTAGTATTGTATGTGTTCTTAGGGTTAGATTTTGGAATGCATAAATATTTTTTTGAAAGCTTTAAAATTTACCTAAGTGTGTTTATTTCTGCGTATAGTAAACACTATTTAAGTATAACTACGGGTTTATAACGTGGTTAGTTAGTTAATTTAGTCAATTTAGTTTAGGGGTTAAATTTAGGGTATGGGACGACTTACTAGTAAGTCGTAAAATGTACAGTATTCAACAGACGACTTACTAGTAAGTCGTCTGATATCACCAAGAATAGTATGCTTGAATGGCTCTATCAACCATAAAAAATTTTGAATCAAAAGCTTGAGTTTTTTGGATGAATATGGGGACAAAGTGAAAGAGATATTGTTTTTAGTTCATAACAAGTGAGAAAGAGAGAGTGTAAATTGATTTTAGGTGCATTAAGAGCTTTAAATTGGTTGTTTATGGTGGTTGGGGTATTGATGACAATGACAATCTTGTAATTACTTGAAAATGATGAGGGTGAGAGAGTAAAAATGTCATTTACGGAAAAAAAAAAAAAAAATTGATGGCATTTTCGTGAATATTATGAACTTGTGGGGTGAATAGGACAAAACAAAAATCCAAGAAAAGCATGGATTAGTTTTAGGTTTGATTTTGAGTTTTGAGTTAATCTTGCAAAAAGCGTTTTAATGAGCAATAGAAATTGGAAAGAATATGAAAAGGAGAAGATGCATGCGATGGTGTTTTCTTACACGACCCTTAGGCTTAGTATTGTGGCTAATTATCATCCACAATTTTTCTGCTCGCAATTTCTCTTTATTTAGAATTGATTTTTTCCCTTCAAGTTTTGGTGCTTTGTGAAACATATAACATGTTCTTTATATGTTTCCTCTCTTTTGGAAAATAATAATTTGATTAAGTTTTTGTCAAAAAAATCGATGACGTTGAATTTTCCGGAAAAAAATGAATTTAGGTTTTGGATTACAATTGTCAGTCAATCTAATAGTAGAAAGACAAAATGTAGTATATCTGCCGACTAAAAATAAATATTGTTTTTATTTCGTAAAATGTAAATTTAACCTCAATATGAAGAAATGATTAGTATTACCAGTACTGAGTATTACGTCAGTCTTCTTGCGTCAGACACGCTTTGCTATCAGCTTCTTAATTTTTTCCTTTTGGTTTATTATTCCCAAATCAAATTATTAGTTGTTATCTTTATTGATTATTTGTTATCCCATTCAAATATTAATAATGAAGCTTATAAAGTCTGTTATTACAAAATGGAGATGATGTTCAGTTCAAAAAAAAAAGTGGAGATATTAAAATCATATTCAAGCAATTATCGTGTTGCCGTTTGATCAGGTAGCTCTTGTTAGTATATGGAATTGGGCTTTCAGAGTGTGTTCAAAATAATTGTCTATTGTTCATTGGCAGCTTGGAAGGAGGTACCACAGGGCCCATACTGGCGACCGAGCCAGTGCGTTGTTGGAGGTTATTGACTTATCCAAGGTTTCTAGTCTTTTTGCCATGACGGTTTTTTTTACTCTTTGCAGTTTTGGGTTTGATGTAACTTCTCAAGTTGATTGTACTATTGCCTGGTTGATGTGAGAGATGCATATTTTCATTTTTTTATTTTTTATTTTTTTTTGGTAAAAAAATTAAGATTTATTACCAAGTTTTAGAGTTTTTGACAGAACTACAGAAGAGACAAAAAACAAAAAAATGAAATGCAACTACACAAGCCTCAATCTAAGCTAATCAGAGCCAAGAACAACAGACAATACAGCCACACATAGGAGGCAACCAAATCGGCACAACACACTTGCCACAAAAGAAAAGGACCACAGTGATAACGAGAGACTGAGCCCGGTAGAGTTTGGCGTACCCGATGAACAACTCTTTGAGATAAGGTCCAACCAAGAACAGCTAGTGAGTGACCTCCTTAACCACACCCAGCACGCATAGAAAGCAAGGCCCGAGACCGGGAACACCCGAGCAGACAAAGGACGAGCTTTTATTCGGAAGTAGTAGAGTCCAAGAGCCGCCACACTCCACAACCTAGCAGCCGACTGCAGGAACAACACGCCATCGGGAACAGATGCTGGAACGGAAGCAATTGTTGGGTCCCTCCTAGATGGAGAGAACCAAGTGGGCATGAGACGTAATAATTCTCATGACCTTAAGTAATTAGTGATGTTCCCTTTTGCACTGTAGACTCACAATAATAGAGTTTAGAGAGAGAGACAAAAGAGAGAAAGAAGAGAGAAGGAGGAGAAAACTCGTCAGGCTATTTCAAGTCTAGTTTTGGAGGATCAAACGGAACTTGATCGGGCTGATATTTTGTGGAAAGCTTCTTCAGTCAGTGGTTTAGAGATTCACCGAAGGGATTTGGATTTCAACGGTTGGATCTTCTGTTGTCTGGGTTTTAGTGAAGCTGGTCGTCACAGTTCTTCAGCGGGACAGTCTTGGGTGTTTGGTAAATCCGACGGTGAGATCTTCTCTTCTTGAGCTGAAATTTGGCGGAGGTATTGTTGACTTTTTTATCTTGGATTTGTATGGTTGGATTAGTCTCTGGATGCCGGAATCCTTGTGAACTGAGGTCGTTTGGTTGCTGCCGGTTTTTGAAGCTTTGTGTTGCTCTCTTGTTGTTGTTGTTTGTGTTGGAGATAGCTCTTTGTAGCTAGACTCTCTGTTCTGTTCACGCTGTTGAATAGGGAGGACGTGGTTGTACTCATACCATTTATATAGTGGATTTTTGAGTGGACTACGGTCCCGTGGTTTTTCCTTCTCACATCGAGGAGGTTTTCCACGTAAAAATTGTGTGTCTTATTTACGTTTTTCTGCATATTACATCCCGCCATCGTCGAAGTATTTTCTTCATAGGTTCACACAAGGTCATGGGAACACGACCATTAGTATTTCCGCTGCGCCGTGTGGCTTTCCCCAACAGAGTGGTATCAGAGCTTTTGGTTTTTGAGCTTTGGTTTTTTTGATAACTTTGGGTTATTATTTGCTTGTGTGAAAGATGGAAAATATGAGCAGGATGATAAGCTTGAATGGTGCTAACTATCATCTATGGAAGGGCAAGATGGAGGATTTGCTCTTTGTTAAAGAATTCCATGTGCCAGTCTTCGAGGAGCAGAAACCTGAGAAGAAGACGGATGAAGAGTGGAAGCTGCAACATCGCCAAGTGTGTGGGTTGATAAGGCAGTGGGTAGATGATAATGTGTTGCATCATATTGAGACTGAGACGGATGCTCGTTCTTTGTGGAAGAAGCTGGAGCAGTTATATGCTAGGAAGACCGGAAACAACAAGATGTACATGATCAAGAAGTTGATTGAGCTGAGGTATCAGGAGGGGACTCCGATGACAGATCACTTGAATGCGTTTCAGGGATTGCTCAACAAGTTGTCTGATATGGGCATCAAGTTTGATGATGAGATTCACGGTCTGTGGCTTCTCGGTACTTTACCAGACTCTTGGGAGGTTTTCAGGATGTCTCTTTGTAACTCCGCGTCGGAAGGTGTTATTTCGATGGATTCAGTGAAGAATAGTGTTCTTAATGAGGAAGCAAGAAGGCAGTCGAATGCTAGCAGTTCGCGTTCAGATGTTTTTGTCACTGAGTCAAGGGGGAGAAGTACAAGTAGAAATCCCAAGAGAGACAAGAACAGGAGCAGGAGCAAGTCTAATAGATTTGCTAATATGGAGTGCTACTTCTGTCATAAGAAATGGCACATGAAGAAGGATTGCTGGAAGTTGAAAAACAAGCAGCAAGGAAATCAAGAAGAAAAGGTGGATCGGGTGACTCTCACCGAAGATCAGTTTCTCATTCTTCTTGAGGGTGATGCCCAAACCCGAGGTACTGGATTTGGTACACTCAGATGTTTGTGGTCCAATGAAGACAAGATCTCTTGGCGGCGCATCATATTTTGTGACTTTTATTGATGATCATTCAAGGAAGTCGTGGGTATTTCCTATGAGGACGAAGGATCAGGTGCTGGGATATTTCAAGCACTTTGTGGCATTGGT
>NC_027750.1:22794680-22795024 GCF_000695525.1 Brassica oleracea var. oleracea | reverse complement strand
CAAGCACCAAGGCAGTGGTACATGAAGTTCAAGTCTGTTATGGGGGAGCATGGTTATGCAGAGACTGATTCAGACCATTGTGTATTTGTGAAGGTGTTCGGTGAGGATGATTTTATCATCTTGTTGCTGTATGTCGATGATATGTTGATTGTGGGCAGGAACATGGACAGAATTAAGGAGTTGAAAAAGCAGCTCAGTGAGTCTTTTGCCATGAAAGATATTGGTCCAGCGAAACAGATTCTTAGTATGAGAATTATTCGGGATAGAGGTGAGAAGCTGATTCACTTATCTCAGGAGAAGTACATTGAAAAAGTACTTAAGCGGTTTCACATGGACAAGTCTAA